>NC_061508.1:361527889-361650927 GCF_022539505.1 Lolium rigidum | reverse complement strand
AGGACGGTATGATTCTCACCGCCCAACGCCGGTTTACTCCGCCACCAGCTACATAAACCGTTGTGACATAGTCCGCCAGCCAATCTTCCGGCTTGGTCGTGCCATCATACGTTTTTGTGTCGCGGGGCAACTGGAAATTGCGTATCGGTGGTTCTTCTCCCATGATCCGTGGGCCAAAACATTTTGGGCCAGGAGGACCCTCAGATTCGATCATTTCGGAAAGATGTACTCTATCCAGCCTGTGCCTCGCATCCTGGTCTGGCAAACATTTCTCCCCCAGGCGATCCCCCAAGGGGTTCCGGTAGACTCTTGTTCGTTCTACTTCGGAATCTCCCTCTCCGTATCTTTCCGGTTCCGCGGCTCTTGCCTGCCGGTACCTTGGTGGTGGCATCTCCTCATACGCTGCCCTTGCAGCTCGATAATTTTGCCCGATTTCATATCTAACGGCATGATTGTTTCCGGCATAGCCTCCTCTGGCGTAGCCTCGACCTGCCCCTTGGCTTTTTCTACCGGCATCGTGTTGCCCGGCTTGTTGCTTTCCGGCAAGAACCGGATCATACACAGTCATCTACTGTGCGTTCATTTCTTTTTCTCTTCTTCTGTCCGGATGGGGGGACGATGCCTGCCCATGGGACTTGCTTTCGGCATTCTTTGTTGAACGCGCGGATTTTGAGGCCGCAGCCTTGTTCAGCTTAGCCAGTTGCTCAGCATTCTGCTGCTCAATAGTTTCCAGCAGCTCTCTAACACGCTCTTGCTGTTTTGCCAAAGCATCTCCGGAAAGCGATTCGCATAGCTCTACTGCAGCTTTAGCAGCTTTTATAGTTTTATCCGGGCTACTGTACTTAGGTTTTTCCACGATGCTAACAGATGCAGAGGTACTTTTGCCGGCAAGAACTTCTTTGCGCAAATCCTCGATCTAGGTTGCGAGCTTTTAGCCGGTTTTCCGGCATCCTAGCGGCATGCGCGCTAACGTAAGCAAAGCCATGGGCAGCGTTATACTCACGTAGGGTTAGGTTCAGCTCGCGCTGCGCCCGGACGATGTCCTTGCCGCTCTCGAGCACCTCTCGGCGCTGCGCCTCCAGCTCCGCCTGAGCCGCTGCCGGGTCGATGTTCTGCGCGATGGGGGTGGCGAGGACGTTCATCGCCGCTTGGAGCGGTGTTTCCGGTGGCGCGGATGATGCTCCCGCGGCGCATGCGTCACGCTCCAGCGGTGGCTTGGCCGCACGGGTCGAAGCCGCACGACCAGCACCTTCACCCACAGCTTCTTTTCCTGCACCAACCACGCCAGTCATCATTACCTCGACACTGCCGGCGGCGCGGCCAGCACAGAGCCATCTTGGCGGGTCCGGTGCCACCAGCACCGGCGAGAGGCGCTGGCGCACAGGGACAGTGCCGAAGTAGACGCGGTGACTGCCGAACTCGACGGTGCGGCCGTTCTTGGGGAAGACGCCGCCGTTGGCGAAGCAGCCCGCATTGTCATTGATGAAGTCCATGTCGTAGATGCGCTGCACGAGCGCGGACACCGTACGCTCGCCGGCGACCTCGAGGATGCCCGCCCAAATGTGAACTCCTGCAAGCGCCACTTCATGCCCCACGGTGGGCGCCAACTGTCGTCGTGGTGAACAGACAGATGCCATAGGATGGCTTAGATTGGGGCCGAATGGACGCTAGAGGATTCAGGGGAGGGTTTGCGATCAGGTGGGATGAACTTCCGGATGGTTTCCTCAAGAACTTGGCCAAGGCCAGAGGTTGAAGAAGAAAGACACAAGGAAGAACTCGCTCTAGATCACTTTCTTCATTGATTCACACAGGTTACAGGTTTGTGCTTCGTGCCTTTCTACTTCCGTGCGTGCCCGTAAGGAGGGCTGCCCCCTCTCCTTATATAGGGGAGAGGATGGCTTACAGTGCAAGAAACCCTAATGGTATCTTTGACTGGACAAACTACTTTATAAAGCTACTTTACAAAGCTACTTTAATCATAGATGACACCGGGGTCCTCTTTAATCAGGGAGGCTGACGTCCTCCGGCTTCTTTCTCCGTCATCCTCTTCTTTATCGTCAGCCCTTCGTTTAAAGCTACTTTGCTTAGCTCATCTTTGTCTTCTAGCTCTGGAGAGGATCTTTGACCAGTCTTGCCGACAGGCTCTTCCTTCCGGTGGTCCGGTACCTTTTCTATCCGGTTCCGGTATTCCTCTCCTGAGGATACCGGCTTAGCCCTGCTCAGCCAAACGCCTATCTTATGCTCCGGTATGAACATTTAACCGGTATCCTGATGGCTCAAACCATCCGGTTTGGCATGCCTTTGGCATACCGGGGGTCATCCCCCCAACAGCACCAGACTTGCTCAAATGAAAATGCTCAAATTGAATGAAAGTTGCGTACATATCTGAGGATCACTCACGTAAATTGGCATAATTTTCTGAGTTACCTACAGAGAATTTTGCCCAGATTCGTGATAGCAAAGAAATCTGTTTCTGCGCAAGTAATCCAAATCTAGTATGAACTTTACTATCAACGACTTTACTTGGCACAACAAAACACTAAACTAAGATAAGGAGAGGTTGCTACGAGTAGTAAACAACTTCCAAGACACAAATAAAAACAAAGTACCGTAGTAAAAACATGGGTTGTCTCCCATAAGCGCTTTTCTTTAACGCCTTTCAGCCTAGGCGCGAAAGTGTGTATCAAGTATTATCAAGAGACGAAGTGTCAACATCATAATTTGTTCTAATAATAGAATCAAAAGGTAACTTCATTCTCTTTCTAGGGAAATGTTCCATACCTTTCTTGAGAGGAAATTGATATTTTATATTACCTTCCTTCATATCAATGATAGCACCAACGGTTCGAAGAAAAGGTCTTCCCAATATAATGGGACAAGATGCATTGCATTCAATATCCAAGACAACAAAATCAACGGGGACAAGGTTATTGTTAACGGTAATGCGAACATTATCAACTTTCCCCAAAGGTTTCTTTGTAGAATGATCAGCAAGATTAACATCCAAATAACAATTTTTCAATGGTGGCAAGTCAAGCATATCATAGACTTTCTTAGGCATAACGGAAATACTTGCGCCAAGATCACATAAAGCATTACAATCAAAATCTTTAACCTTCATCTTAATGATGGGCTCCCAACCATCCTCTAGCTTTCTAGGAATAGAGGCTTCGCGCTCTAGTTTCTCTTCTCTAGCTTTTATGAGAGCATTTGTAATATGTTGCGGGAAAGCCAAATTTATAGCACTAGCATTGGGACTCTTAGCAAGTTTTTGTAAGAACTTTATAACTTCAGAGATGTGGCAATCATCAAAATCTAAATCATTATGAGCTACAGCAATGGGATCATCATCCCCAAGGTTGGAAAAAATTTCAGCGGTTTTATCACGAGCAGTTTCAGCAGTTTTAGCAGTTTCGGGCAATTTTGTACGCTTTGCACTAGGAGTAGAAACATTGCCAACACCAATTATTTTACCATTAATAGTAGGAGGTGCAGCAACATGTGAAGAATCAACATTACTTGTGGTGGTAATAGTCCAAACTTTAGCTACATTTTTCTCTTTAGCTAGTTTTTCATTTTCTTCTCTATCCCACCTAGCACGCAATTCGACCATCAATCTTATATTCTCATTAATTCTAACTTGGATGGCATTTGCTGTAGTAACAATTTTATTTTCAATATCCTCAGGTTTAGCAGCCATTTTATTAATTAAAGAAGATTGTGACGCAGACATGTATGAGATTCGGTTTTCAGCATTTGCAAGTTTAGTTTGCAACCCAGAAATCTCAATATTCAGATTTTCAAGTTGATTTCCTATATTCTTCAACAAGGTAGATTGTTCATTCATAGTTTTAGAAAACAATTTATTTTGCTCATATTGTGATTGCATAAAGCTCTTGGTGGATCTTTCAATTTCTAACATCTTTTCCTCATTAGGTGAAACATATCTACCATAAGAGTTACCATTAGCAGGATATGGCCTAGAATTTTGAGCAACCAATGAGGCTAACGGAACATTATTAGGATCAACATTAGTCCTATCATTCACAAGCATAGACATAATAGCATCAATCTTGTCATTCAAGGAAGAGGATTCTTCAACAGAATTTACCTTCTTACCTTGTGGAGCTCTTTTCGTGTGCCATTCAGAGTAATTAATCATCATATTATCAAGAAGCTTTGTTGCTTCACCAAGAGTGATGGACATAAAGGTACCTCCAGCAGCTGAATCCAATAGGTTCCGCGAAGAAAAATTCAGTCCTGCATAAAAGGTTTGGATGATCATCCAAGTAGTCAATCCATGGGTTGGGCAATTTTTAACCAGAGATTTCATTCTTTCCCATGCTTGTGCAACATGCTCAGTATCTAATTGTTTAAAATTCATTATGCTACTCCTCAAAGATATAATTTTAGCAGGGGGATAATATCTACCAATAAAAGCATCCTTGCATTTAGTCCATGAATCAATAATATTCTTAGGCAGAGATAGCAACCAATCTTTAGCTCTTCCTCTTAATGAGAAAGGGAACAATTTTAATTTTATAATGTCACCATCTACATCTTTATATTTTTGCATTTCACATAGTTCAACAAAATTATTAAGATGGGCAGCGAGCATCATCGGAACTAACACTGTGAAAATTGCTCTCGCATAACAAGATTCAAGAAAGCGAGGTTTAATTTCAAAGAATTCTGCTCGTAGTAGCAGGTGGAGCAATAGGTGTGCATGAGAAATCATTATTATTTGTGGTTGTGAAGTCACACAACTTAGTATTTTCAGGAGTACCCATTTTAGCAACAGTAAATAAAGCAAACTAGATAAAGTAAATGCAAGTAACTAATTTTTTTGTGTTTTTGATATAGCAAACAAGATAGCAAATAAAGTAAAACTAGCAACTAATTTTTTTGTATTTTGATTTAGTGCAGCAAACAAAGTAGTAAATAAAATAAAGCAAGACAAAAACAAAGTAAAGAGATTGGGATGTGGAGACTCCCCTTGCAGCGTGTCTTGATCTCCCCGGCAATGGCGCCAGAAATTTGCTTGATGCGTGCAGTTGACACGTCCGTTGGGAACCCCAAGAGGAAGGTGTGATGCGCACAGCGGCAAGTTTCCTCGGTAAGAAACTAAGGTTTAATCGAACCAGTAGGAGTCAAGAAGCACGTTGAAGGTTGATGGCGGCGGGATGTAGTGCGGCGCAACACCAGAGATTTCGGCGCCAACGTGGAACCTGCACAACACAACCAAAGTACTTTGCCCCAACGAAACAGCGAGGTTGTCAATCTCACCGGCTTGCTATAACAAAGGATTAACCCTATTGTGTGGAAGATGATTGTTTGCAGAAAACAGTAAAACAGTATTGCAGTAGATTGTATTTCAGTAAAGAGAATTGGACCGGGGTCCACAGTTCACTAGAGGTGTCTCTCCCATAAAATAAACATCATGTTGGGTGAACAAATTACAGTTGGGCAATTGACAAATAAAGAGGGCATGACCATGCACATACATATTATGATGAGTATAGTGAGATTTAATTGGGTATTACGACAAAGTACATAGACCGCTATCCAAGCATGCATCTATGCCTAAAAAGTCCACCTTCGGGTTATCATCCGAACCCCCTCCGGTATTAAGTTGCTAACAACGAGACAATTGCATTAAGTATTGCGCGTAATGTAATCGGTAACTACATCCTCGAACATAGCACCAATGTTTTATCCCTAGTGGCAACAACACATCCATAATCTTAGAGATTTCCGTCACTTCCCAGCATTCACGGAGACATGAACCCACTATCGAGCATAAATACTCCCTCTTGGAGTTACAAGCATCTACTTGGCCAGAGCATCTACTAGTAACGGAGAGCATGCAAGATCATGAACAACACATAGATATAACTTTGATAATAAACATAACATAGTATTCTCTATTCATCGGATCCCAACAAACGCAACATATAGAATTACAGATAGATGATCTTGATCATGTTAGGCAGCTCACAAGACCCGACAATTAAGCACAATGAGGAGAAGACAACCATCTAGCTACTCGCTATGGACCCATAGTCCAGGGGTGAACTACTCACTCATCACTCCGGAGAGCGACCATGACGGCGTAGAGTCCTCCGGGAGATGAATCCCCTCTCCGGCAGGGTGCCAGAGGCGATCATCTGAATCCCCCGAGATGGGATTGGCGGCGGCGGCGTCTCTGGAAGGTTTTCCGTATCGTGGCTCTCGGTACTGGGGGTTTCGCGACGGAGGCTATTTGTAGGCGGAAGGGCAGGTCAAGAGGCGGCACGAGGGGCCCACACTACAGGCCGGCGCGGCCAGGGCTTGGGCCGCGCCGCCTCGTAGTCTGGCCACCTCGTGGCCCCACTTCGTCTCCTCTTCGGTCTTCTGGAAGCTTCGTGGCAAAATAGGACCCTGGGCGTTGATTTCGTCCAATTCCGAGAATATTTCGTTACTAGGATTTCTGAAACCAAAAACAGTAGAAAACAGCAACTGGCACTTCGGCATCTTGTTAATAGGTTAGTTCCAGAAAATGCACGAATATGACATAAAGTGTGCATAAAACATGTAGATATTATCAATAATGTGGCATGGAACACAAGAAATTATCGATACGTCGGAGACGTATCATTAACCTATCTCTCTCCACCTCAAGAAGCAAACATTTGTGTGAACTGTGCATTGATTCTTACATACTTGCTTATTGCACTTGTTATATTGCTTTGCATTGACAACTATCCATGAGATATACATGTTACAAGTTGAAAGCAACCGCTGAAACTTAATCTTCCATAGTGTTGCTTCAATGCCTTTACTTTGAATTATTGCTTTATGAGTTAACTCTTATGCAAGACTTATTGATGCTTGTCTTTAAGTACTATTCATGAAAAGTCTTTGCTTTATGATTCATTTGTTTACTCATGTCATTTACCATTGTCTTGGATTGCTGCATTCATTACATGTGTTTACAATAGTATGATCAAGTTTATGATGGCATGTCACTCCAGAAATTATCTTTGTTATCGTTTACCTGCTCGGGACGAGCAGAAACTAAGCTTGGGGATGCTGATACGTCTCCGATGTATCGATAATTTCTTATGTTCTATGCCACATTATTGATGATATCTACATGTTATATGCACATTTTATGTCATAATTATGCGTTTTCTGGAACTAACCTATTGACGAGATGCCGAAGGGCCGATTCGTTGTTTTCTCGCTGTTTTTGGTTTCAGAAATCCTAGTAAGGAAATATTCTCGGAATCGGACGAAATCAACGCCCATCATCCTATTTTTCCACGAAGCTTCCAGAACACCCGGGAAGGACCAGAGGGGGGCCACATGCCCACCAGACCATAGGCTGGCGCGGCCTAGGGGTGGCCCGCGCCCCCCTATGGTGTCGTCGCCTCGTTGACCTTCTGACGCCGCCTCTTCGCCTATAAGAAGCCCCTCGACCTAAAACCTTGAGACGGAAAAGCCACGGTACGAGAAACCTTCCAGAGCCGCCGCCATCGCGAAGCCAAGATCTGGGGGACAGGAGTCTCTGTTCCGGCACGCCGCCGGGACGGGGAAGTGCCCCCGGAAGGCTCCTCCATCGACATCACCGCCATCTTCATCACCGCTGCTGTCTCCCATGAGGAGGGAGTAGTTCTCCATCAAGGCTCGGGGCTGTACCGGTAGCTATGTGGTTCATCTCTCTTCCTATGTACTTCAATACAATAATCTCATGAGCTGCCTTACATGATTGAGATTCATATGATGATGCTTGTAATCTAGATGTCGTTATGCTAGTCAAGTGAAATTTACTTATGTGATCTCCCGGAGACTCCTTGTCCCACGTGTGTAAAGGTGACGAGTGTGTGCACCGTGTGGGTCTCTTAGGCTATATTTCACAGAATACTTATTCACTGTTATGAATGGCATAGTGAAGTGCTTATTTATATCCCTTTATGATTGCAATGTGTTTTGTATCACAATATATCTGCATGCTACTCTAGTGATGTTATTAAAGTAGTTTATTCCTCCTGCACGGTGTAATGGTGACAGTGTGTGCATACTGTGTTAGTACTTGGCGTAGGCTATGATTATGATCTCTTGTAGATTATGAAGTTAACTATTGCTATGATGGTATTGATGTGATCTATGCCTCCTTTCGTAGCGTGAAGGTGACAGTGTGCATGCTATGTTAGTACTTGGTTTAGTTGTGTTGATCTGTCATGCACTCTAAGGTTATTTAAATATGAACATCGAATATTGTGGAGCTTGTTAACTCCGGCATTGAGGGTTCGTGTAATCCTACACAGTTAGTGGTGTTCATCATCCAACAAGAGGGTGTAGAGTATGCATTTATCTACTCGTTATGTGATCAAAGTTGAGAGTGTCCACTAGTGAAAGTATGATCCCTAGTCCTTGTTCCTATATATCGCTATCGCTTGTTTACTGTTTTACTGCGTTACTACTGCTGCGTTACTACTGCTTGTTTACTGTCCTGGGCAAAGCACTTTTCTGGCACCGTTGCTACTGCTCATACTTATTTATACCACCTGTATTTCACTATATCTTCGCCAAACTAGTGCACCTATTAGGTGTGTTGGGGACACAAGAGACTTCTTGCTTTGTGGTTGCAGGGTTGCATGAGAGGGATATCTTTGACCTCTTCCTCCCTGAGTTCGATAAACCTTGGGTGATCCACTTAAGGGAAACTTGCTGCTGTTCTACAAACCTCTGCTCTTGGAGGCCCAACACTGTCTACAGGAAAAGGAGGGGGCGTAGACATCAAGGAGTCCCAGGTGGACTCCACCATAGGGGGTCGGCCACCCCACCAAGGGAAAGGGGAGAGTCCCACCCCAAGTAGGATTCGTCCATATGGCAGTTTTTGAATTGGGGTCTTATTTGAAGACTTGGGCAAACCCTGGGGGTTCCACCTATATAATGACGAGGAGAGGGAGGGGGCAGCCCATGACTTGGCCGCACCACCTAGGGCTCCCTTGGCCGGCGCCCTAGCCCCCCTCTCTCTCAAACCCTAGCACACCTCCCTCCTCATACACCTCCCACGGAGCTTAGGCGAAGCCCTGCCGGAGTTCTCCACCACCACCGACACCACACCGTCGTGCTGTCGGGATTCCGAGGAGGATCTATTACTTCCGCTGCCCGCTGGAAAGGGGAGAAGGACGTCGTCATCAACACCGTACGTGTGACCGAGTACGGAGGTGCTGCCCGACAGTGGCACCGTCAAGATCTTCAACGCGCTTTTGAAAGTGGCAAGTGATCATCTTCTGCAACAACGAGATCTAATCTCATAGGCTTTGGAAATCTTCGAGGGTTAGTCTCATGATCTTCGTTGCTCCCATCTTCTAGATTGCATCTTGGCTTGGTTTTCGTTCTTGCGGTAGGAAATTTTTTGTTTTCTATGCTACGAATCCCATCAGGTACTTCCTTGGCTCGATACGAGCCCTCTTCCTCCTATCCTCTTGAACCTGCTTGTAGTCGTCCTCGAAAGTGACTGCCGAGTCAATTAGTTCCTGGAACTCTGCGGTCCGTGCTAACCTAAGTTGCATCTTCATGTATGGATTCATGCCTTTCATGAACCTTTTCTTTCTTTTCTCATCTTAATTAACCTCCTCTGGTGCATACCTACCAAATGATTGAAATCACAAACATACTGCATGATTGGTGCAGTGTTCTACTGTAGCTCTTCAAACTCCCTCTTCTTCAACTCCACCACGCTTTTCAGAACATGAGCATCCGGAACTTCTTCTTGAATTCCTTCCATGTGAACACCTTCTCCGTTGGGTGTACATCGATAACATTTTCCCAGCATGAAGTTGTGGGTCCTGATAAAAGATAGGTGGCATACCTAATCTCTTCCTCATCATTGCATCCCACCGTCCTTAACTTCCTTTCTCTATCCATGAGCCAATCTTCTGCATTCACTGGTTATGGAGCTGATGCAAAAGGTAGTGGTCTTGCATTTTGAAAGTCTGATAGGGTCACACATTTGCCTTCATTGCCCCTGTCATTGATGACTTGAGCAAAGAAATCTTGCATGTTCTTGTTTTGGCTTTCCTGGTACCTCCTCCTATCTTCTTCCATTGATCTCATGTACTGCTGGAAATCTAGATGCATCATAGGATGTGGTGGTGGTGGTCCATTTTCCATTCTGGCTCCTGCGTATGCTTCTTCCTTTTCTCCCGCCTCCCGCTCTCTCCGATCATCTTCGGTCTCCACTAACGCCATATCCTCCTAGTCCTGTAACAAAGAGCGATACTCGTAATTACACCATGCAAATGTTTTTTGAGCTCGGCTCATTGCCCTGAACTAGTCATACAATGAAATCAAGAAGAAAATCCAAAGCAAACATTTATTATGTATATACACCATATATAACATAACATTACACACATATATTACATGTGGTGTATATAACCACATATTTTGGCTCAAAGCCCAAGCCAACGGAAATTTGAAATACAACTTAGTACAATACCATCTATACTACATTATTCCTCTCGCGAGTACTACTCCTCATCACATTCATTTGTCTCCGTGTACATGCCTGGAGTCCGTCCGGTACAACGGTACCACAACGAGGAGGTGAAGGACGACGGCGACGACTACGTCGCGGCCGTCTTCCACGAATGGCAGCAGGCCGTGGCGGAGGGCCGCGTTTTCGAGTTCCCGGAGAACATGACAGACGACGATATGGCAAAGCTCGACGTCCTCGTCTCCGAGAACGACGCGCCTGTGCAGCCGCCGCTGCCCCGGTACGCCACCGGCGTCATGCCGCCGGGCCTGTCCGAGGATGAAGCCCTTCGACTGGCACTACAGGACTCGGCGGCGCCACAACCGCAGCCCTGGGCGCCTCCTCCACCACCGCCACAACCGCAGCCCTGGGCGCCTCCTCCACTGCCGCCACAACCATATCCCTGGGCGCCTCCACCGCCGCCACAGCCGCAGCTCTGGGCGCCTCCACCGCCGCCACAACCGCAGCTCTAGGCGCCTCCACCTCCAGCACCGCCGGCGCGCCCTGCGTACTCTCCCCCGGATGGCAACTGGCCGTGGGTGATACCGGAGCTCATCGTGCTCGACAGCGACGAGGAGCAGCAGTAGGCGTTAGGGTTTTTTTTTTATGTTTTAACTATGTAAATTACGTTTCATGTATTAAAAATGATTCGGCCAAAAAGAAATTGCGTCGTGCCGCTGGAGCCACCCCCGACGCAAACAGACGCACGGTCGATTTCGACCATTTCGGCCGATGCAAACGGACGCGCGCGGACGCTAAAATGCGTCGCGCCGCTGGAGATGCACTTAGGCAATTGGGGAGTATGAGCGGCAGCTAGGCTTCTTCTTATATGAAGCGTTGATAAAATTAAATGACCGAGATTTGCTATGAGGCATGATCCCACGGCTGCTGGAATTTGGGGCATTTGGCCTTTGGCCCATGGCCCATTATCAAATTCTGAAACTCACATGGCCCATTCCAAAATCAGTGGCAGCACTAGTGGGGGCTAAAGTTTAGTCCCACATTGCTAGTTGGGAGAGAGTTGGAGTGGTACATAAGGTGGACTGTTCTAGTCCTAGTAAGTGAGTGAGAAGAGAGAGAGCACTCGCGCACTCCTCCTTCTCCGCCGCCCGCCTCGCCTCGCCACGCCTTGCCTCGTCACGACACGTCACGACGCGCCGCGGGTTGCGGGAATCTCGCCGAGCCGAGCTTATCTTTTTGCTGTTTGGGAAATTAATTGTGTAATCAATTTTGAGTCATTAACGGACGCGTTACTCAGCCGTTTTGCCTTCTGGTTTTTCTGGATCGTGGCTGTGCTGACTCGGACGTGGGCTGCGCCCCACGACCTTCCCGAACCGCACTACATAAGGCTCTGCGAACCCTAGCCGCCAGCACGAGACGCATACGCGACTACCTATTTCCAGTTCATTGCGCCGCCGCCTTTGTCTTCCTCATCCCGTCCGTCGGCGTGCACCGACTGCTGGGACAGTAGGCCTCCGGAACCCTGCCTCTCGTAAACCTGTACGGGTGAGGGGCAATCAGGTTTTTGGGGAGCGCTCCGGCGCGACTACTGGCATCACGGCGTCGTCATCGGACGACGAGTTCCTCCACAACGACAACTTCTTCCCGGATCTCAGCGACTTCTTCGACAACCTCAACATGGGCGACAATGACGCTGCTGCGAAGTATGTGATCTTGTCGTTTCTCTTTCGATCTCGTTAGAGTTTCTTCTTCTAGTTTCTGTGGTAGATGTGATCAGTTTGACTTGTTTACATGTGATCTATTCATCTACCTTACTAGTCTGCATGATTAGTTTATTCGTTATTTTCGTAGTCGTGATTTATCAATTACTCGTACGGATTATTTCATATGGATATTTGCTTATATTTCCAACAATCCAAAAACCTGATTATAGGCAAATCAATTCAAGCAGCGTTGCTGCCGCTAATCGACCTCCCCTCTTTGATGGTATGCATTACAAGAGGTGGCGCACAAAGGCAGTTCTATGGTTTACAAACCTTGGCTGTTTTAGCACCACAGATGCTAGACCTGAGGGGCCTCTCTCTGCAGAGGAGCAGGAAAAGTTTGAAAAGGTCGACGCCATGTTTAAGGCGGCCTTGTTCAGCATTCTTGGGGACAACATTGTTGACCCGTACATGGCTTTCGACCATGGTAAAGATGCGTGGGATGCGCTCGAGGCCAAATTTGGGGTCTCGGACGGCGGCACCGAACTCGTATGTCATGGAGCAATTCTATGACTACGGGATGATCGATGAGCGCTCCGTGGTTGAGCGAGGCTCATGAGATTCAGTCCCTTGCCAAAGAACTCGAGCAGTTTAAGTGTACCTTACCGGACAAATTTGTGGCCGGTGGCATTATTGCCAAGCTTCCTCCTTCGTGGAGGAACTTTGCTACTTCTCTGAAACATAAGAGACAAGAGTTTTCCGTTTCGGATCTCATTGGCTCGCTTCATGTGGAAGAGAAGGCGAGAGCAAAGGACACATGCGCTCGTAGTTTTGAGGGAGGTTCTAGTGCCAATGTGGTACAGAAGAAGAACTTCCAATCTCACAAGTCTAAGAATAAGAACAATGGAAAAGGCAAGTTTGACGTGAAGAACAAAGCCTCCAACTCAACCAACTTCAAGAGAAAGACTCCTTATAAGAAGAAAGGGAACTGCCATGTTTGTGGCGCTCCCGGACATTGGGCTCCCCGATTGCCCGTAACGCCATGATCGGCGTGAGAACAGCGGCAAGTCCGCAAATGTTGTTATTGGTGTTGATACTGAGATGAAGGACGTTGGGTACGGTACTTCTCCTACTGTCCTTTCAGTATGTAATTCTCCTGATTGGTGGATAGACACAAGAGCCAATACACATGTATGTTCTGATGTCTCTATGTTTTCTTCTTATCAGGTCGCAAGGACTTTTTCCGTGCTAATGGGAAACGGCTCACGTGCTTCTGTTCGTGGTGTTGGTACGGTGGATCTGAAGTTTACTTCGGGAAAGACCATCCAGCTGAAGAATGTGCAGCACGCTCCTTCCATTAATAAGAATCTCGTTAGCGGATCGCTTTTATGTCGAGATGGTTTTAAGTTGGTTTTTGAGTCCAATAAAGTTGTAATTTCCAAGTGTGGACAATTTGTTGGAAAGGGTTATGTGTGCGGAGGCTTGTTCCGCTTATCTTTGTCAGACTTATGTACTCAAATTATTAATCATGTTTGCAATGATAGTGAGTCCGATATTTGGCATTCACGACTTTGTCATATTAATTTTGGGTGCATGACGCGGCTAGCGAATATGAATATAATTCCGAAATTTGCTATTGTCAAGAAATCCAAGTGCCAAGTATGTGTGCAAGCTAAGCAACCACGTAAGTCTCATAAGACTGCGGAGGCAAGAGACTTGGCACCGCTGGAACTTATACACTCGGATCTTTGTGAAATGAATGGTGAATTGACAAAAGGAGGGAAAAGATACTTCATGACTTTAATTGATGGCTCTACTCGATATTGTTATGTGTATCTCCTGAAATCCAAAGATGAAGCTTTTAATCACTTCAAAATCTTTAAAGCTGAAGCAGAAAACCAACTTGATCGAAAGATCAAGCGGCTAAGGTCTGACCGTGGTGGAGAGTATTTTTCCAACGAGTTTGATTCTTTTTGTGCGGAACATGGTATTATCCATGAGAGGACGCCTCCCTACTCACCTCGGTCAAATGGGGTGGCCGAAAGAAAGAACCGTACTCTAACTGATTTGGTTAACGCCATGTTAGATACATCGGGTCTATCCAAGGCATGGTGGGGGAGGCGATATTGACTGCATGTCATGTCCTAAACCGTGTCCCCACAAAGAACAAAACCATTACCCCTTTTGAGGAATGGGAAAGGAAAATGTTGAAACTCTCTTATCTATGAACTTGGGGCTGTTTGGCGAAAGTAAATGTGCCAATACCCAAGAAGCGCAAGCTTGGACCAAAAACCGTGGATTGTGTTCTTCTGGGATATGCATTTCATAGCATTGGCTACAGATTTTTGATAGTAAAATCTGAGGTATCCGACATGCATGTTGGTACAATTATGGAGTCGAATGATGCGACTTTCTTTGAGGACATCTTTCCTATGAAAGAAACGTCTAGCTCATCAATTCAGGAGATGCCCAGTTCATCTACTCAGGAATTATTTCCTGAACCTACCATGGCTAGAGAACATTTTGATAATCCTGTGGAGGATGACAATGAAGCTCCCAGAAGGAGCAAGAGACAGAGGACTGCAAAGTCCTTTGGACATGATTTCATTGTGTACCTCGTGGATGATACTCCCACTTCTATTTAAGAAGCCTATGCATCTCAGGATGCTAACTACTGGAAGGAAGCTGTCCGTAGCGAGATGGATTCCATCTTAGCCAATGAAACTTGGGAAGTTACTGATCGTCCTTATGGGTGCAAACCTGTAGGATGTAAATGGGTGTTCAAGAAAAATCTTAGACCTGATGGTACTATTGAAAAGTACAAGGCACGTCTTGTGGCCAAGGGCTATACCCAGAAAGAAGGTGAAGATTTCTTTGATACATACTCACCTGTTGCCAGATTGACCACCATTCGAGTGCTACTATCCTTGGCTGCCTCACATGGTCTTCTCGTTCATCAAATGGATGTTAAGACTGCTTTCCTAAATGGAGAGCTTGAAGAGGAAATTTATATGGAGAATCATGATGGATTTGTAGTAGATGGTCAAGAAGGAAAGGTGTGTAAATTACTGAAGTCTTTGTATGGGCTTAAGCAAGCACCTAAGCAGTGGCATGAGAAGTTTGAAAGAACTTTAACCGCTGAAGGCTTTGTTGTAAACGAAGCTGACAAGTGTGTATACTATCGCCATGGTGGGGGCGAGGGAGTTATTCTTTGTCTCTATGTCGATGACATATTGATATTCGGGACCAGCCTTACTGTGATTAAGGAGGTCAAGGAGTTCCTATCTCGTTGTTTTGAGATGAAGGACTTGGGAGTAGCTGATGTGATCTTAAACATCAAGTTGTTGAAAGATGACGATGGTGGGATTACATTGCTTCAGTCCCACTATGTGGAAAAGATTCTGAGTCGCTTTGGGTATAGCGACTGCAAATCTTCTCCAACAACTTATGATCCTAGTGTGATAATTCGTAAGAATAAAAGAGTTGCTAGAGATCAATTGCGATATTCGCAGATCATTGGCTCGCTCATGTATTTAGCCAGCGCCACGAGGCCTGACATCTCCTTTGCTGTAAGTAAACTCAGTCGTTTTGTGTCTAGACCTGGAGATGTTCATTGGCATGCTCTTGAGAGAGTTTTGCGCTATTTGAAAGGTACTGCGAGTTATGGCATTCACTATATTGGGTATCCGAGGGTACTTGAGGGTTATAGTGATGCAAACTGGATATCCGATGCTGATGAGACTAAGGCCACAAGTGGTTATTTGTTTACACTTGGAGGTGGCGCTGTTTCCTGGAAGTCTTGCAAGCAGACCATCATTACGAGGTCGACTATGGAAGCAGAACTCACATCATTAGACACGACCAACTGTTGAAGCAGAGTGGCTTCGTGAGCTTTTGATGGACTTACATGTGGTTGAGAAACCAATACCCGCTATTCCTATGAAGTGTGATAATCAAACTGTGATCGTCAAAGTAAACAGTTCTAAGGATAATATGAAGTCATCAAGGCATGTGAAGAGGAGATTGAAAACTGTCAGGAAAATGAGAAACTCCGGAGTTATAGCGTTGGATTATATCCATATGTCTAGAAACCTGGCAGACCCCTTCACAAAGGGACTATCACGAAATGTGATAGAAAATGCATCGAGGAGATGGGTATGAGACCCACACTATGAGCTGCCCACGGTGGTAACCCACTCTATGTGATCGGAGATCCCGTGAATTAGAGCTGGGAGACAAGCTGTTGGTCAGCTGAGAGGAGAGTATATATTCCTATAGCAATTTTACCACTCCATAAGATGCAATACTCTCCTAATCTGCATGGCAGGTTGATAATTATCTTAATGTGTTCTAAGTGGCTTATTTTAGCAAAGATGTTGTCCTGCAGAGCATCTTTTGAAGAACACACCTATATGAGTCCGATTGTTAAACGTCGCAATCTATGAGAGTTGGGTGCTCTCTAGTAAACTCATGAAAGGCCCTGGAGTATGACGTATAAGCTCCAAACCGCGAGGAAGCCTCGTGGCAGCCTAGTATCGGTCTAGGTTTTGTATGAAACTAGTGCGCAGAAAACTTGTAGTTCAAGGCATAGTCCAAGTTGCAATCTAGTGTAATATGAAGCTTTAAGTGGAAGTTCAACTTAACAGTCCTCCACGACATACCGGTGTATAAAACAATGTTCTGGAAAACTTATTGATGAAATGTGCCAATGAGAGTTTGTGGGGGATTACTAGAATTTGGGGCATTTGGTCTTTGGCCCATGGCCCATTATCAAATTCTGAAACTCACATGGCCCATTCCAAAATCAGTGGCAGCACTAGTGGGGGCTAAAGTTTAGTCCCACATTGCTAGTTGGGAGAGAGTTGGAGTGGTATATAAGGTGGGTTGTTCTAGTCCTAGTAAGTGAGTGAGAAGAGAGAGAGCCCTCGCGCACTCCTCCTTCTCCGCCGCCCGCCTCGCCTCGCCACGCCTCGCCTCGTCACGACACGTCACGACGCGCCGCTGGTTGCGGGAATCTCGCCGAGCCGAGCTTATCTTTTTGCTGTTTGGGAAATTAATTGTGTAATCAATTTTGAGTCATTAACGGACGCGTTACTCAGCCGTTTTGCCTTCCGGTTTTTCTGGATCGTGGCTGTGCTGACTTGAACGTGGGCTGCGCCCCACGACCTTCCCGAACCGCACTACATAAGGCTCTGCGCAACCCTAGCCGCCAGCACGAGACGCATACGCGTCTACCTGTTTCCAGTTCATTGCGCCGCCGCCTTTGTCTTCCTCATCCCGTCCGTCGGCGTGCACCGACTGTCGGGACAGTAGGCCTCCGGAACCCTGCCTCTCGTAAACCTGTACGGGTGAGGGGCAATCAGGTTTTTGGGGAGCGCTCCGGCGCGACTGCGGCATCACGGCGTCGTCATCGGACGACGAGTTCCTCCACAACGACAACTTCTTCCCGGATCTCAGCGACTTCTTCGACAACCTCAACATGGGCGACAATGACGCTGCTGCGAAGTATGTGATCTTGTCGTTTCTCTTTCAGTCTCTGTTAGAGTTTCTTCTTCTAGTTTCTGTGATAGATGCGATCAGTTTGACTTGTTTACATGTGATCTATTCATCTACCTTACTAGTCTGCATGATTAGTTTATTCGTTATTTTCGTAGTCATAATTTATCAATTACTCGTACGGATTATTTCATATGAATATTTGCTTATATTTCCAACAACGGCCAGCAAGCTAAGATGGTTGTGAGGAGCCCGTAGGTCACCAATTACATTATTGAAAACCCTCCATGAAAAACCAAACAGCACCGCCACCGCAGCCGGCCGGCCCGCTGAGATCACAGTCCGCTTCACCTCCAAGATCGACCGGCCTCCGCTTTCTTCGTGCCGCGCACTCAGGCGCCCTGCCCGTTCTAGCACACCACGGTCAAGATATTATTTATGCTGCCACGTCGTACTTGTACCGCCGGCGGCGAGATCATCAACGCGACCCATACGATCATCACGTACACCACGTCTCACGGATCCCCAAGGTGCCCTCTACTCTACACCTCATCTTGTGTTGCGCTTTGCGTTTCTCGCAGCATCTGCTCAGATACGATCAAATGACAGCCGCGCGGCAGGGCCTCACGAGCCGTCGCCACAGAAAACAGTGGGCGTGCTCGGCTCGTCCCTGGACCCCTGGCACTTGGCGAAAGCGCCCACGACGGTGCCCTTAAATTGGACGTGTGTGTGCCTCCTCAGTCCTCACCACCTCATCGCTCTTCCCAATCCTCACAAACATCTCTCATCGATCGTGACCCATCTCCAAAATCACAAGAGAAATGCTGGGCGGCTCTCTCCGCCGGCTGGTGGCGGCGCTCGCCGTGGCATTGGCCGTGCTTGCGACGCGGGCGATGGCGGCAGTGGTCGACCGGAGCTTCCACCGGGACTTCAACGCCGTGTGGGGGACGCGCAATGCGCGGTTCTTGGAGCAGGGGCGGGTGGTGGAGCTGTCGCTGGACCAGCGGACGGGGTCGAGGCTGGAGTCCAAGGACCGCTACCTGTTCGGGAGGTTCGATCTTGACATCAGGCTCGTCGCCGGCGAGTCCGCAGGGACCATCACCTCCTTCTATGTAAGTTTGTTTAGATCTCTTCGGTTCATCTTGGCACTCGCCAACTGCATCAAAAGATTGTTCACGTCTCTGTGTACCACTTCATTGCCTTCACGAGTTCGACACTTGTCAGCCGTGGAGTGAATTTTGCCTGAGAAAGCAGAAGGTTAAAACTTGAGCAAAGCTAAAAAAAAAACCTTGTTTACGTTCTTGCATTTGTCGATAGTATCCACGTGTAAACGAGTCTAAACTCTGAACACTAAAGCCCAGCGCCTAGCCGATCAGGAGGTTGGATGACGCCCAATTGCAGTTAATTTTGTACTAGTTGACACAAATGTTACAGTAATTTTCCGAATTCGATCTGCTATGCTATGCACGTAATGCAGGCTGAAGTATACGGTGCTCTTCGCAGATATGCCAGCTGCTAATACGGGACGTAGCATTAGCTAAATTGTGTATGGACATCCATTAAAAAAATGTCTATGGAGTACTCTGCTAGCCAAGTTTTACTTAGGCATGAATCTGACTAAGGCCGACAACTTGCGGCCGTCAAATACAGTCTGCACCCTGTATTCTTTAGGAGATAGAAAATGAATTCCGTCTATTCTTCATATGGATTCATGCTGTTTTGAGCTGAATTTTTTTATTTCTTGAGCATACGCAGTCTTGTTTGCATTCCATGTGTTATTCTACAATTACTAACTAAAGATGAATGGTACAGATTTTTTTTTTCCGGAATGATGAACTGTACATATCTGCTAATTCATGATGGACACGGGGTTCATTATGAAAGATAATGCGTTAAAGAAATGTCTTTCGAGTGTTCTACTAGCCAAGTTTGTCACAGACGTGAATTCCACTAAGGCCGACTACTTTTGGTATGCAAATACTGTCTGGATTCTGTATTCTTCATGAGATTGTTCACACCTAGGGGTTACATACTTAACGTTCGACACGTGTCATTTGGGGAGTGAATTTTGCACAAGAAAAGAGATATAGTTAAAACTTGAGCAAAGCTGGAAAAAATGTATATGCATTTTCGCTGCTACCCCTGTGTAAAGTGTAAACAAGTCTGAACTCCGAACACTGAAGGCCTCCGCCTAGCAGATCAGTAGGTTTACTAATGGCCCAATTGCAGTGACTTTTGTACTAGTTGACACATAAATTTTACAGTAAATTGATGTACTCAATGGGCCTTCTCTATTACTGCACTTATTTTGTACACGTACATGTCTGAAAGCAGAAGAATACAATACAGGAGCATTTCATTTTCTTCTGGTGAAAGAAAAATGAGAGCGTCGGTGGTTTTCGCAGATATGCCAGCTGCTCAAACAGGACGTAGCATTAGCTTAATTTTGTATGGGCATGCATTAAAGAAATGTTTGTGGATTCCTATACTACTAGCCAAGTTTTTCTCAGACGTGAATCCCACTAAGGTCGAAGTATGAATTCTCTATTCTTCAGTAGATAGAAATTCTCTATTCTTCAGATAGACTCTAAATTTTGCAGTTTTGTGTATTGTGTATGAACATGCATTAAAGTAAGGTTTGTGGTGTACTCTACTCGCCAAGTTTTGCTTAGACGTGAATTCCACAAAGTCCGACTACTTATGGTAGCCATATGCCCATATACAATCTGCATTCTGTAATCTTCCGGACATAGAAACTGAATTCTGTCTATTCTTCATATAGAATTGAAAATTTGCTGTTTTGAGCAGCCGAGTTAGATAATTGATGGTGTATAATCTTCTTGTTTGCGCTCCATTTTATTTTATTACTAAGTGAAGCACATGGACGGTGCAGATCTGCACGGGTGGCGCGAGGCACGACGAGGTGGACTTCGAGTTCCTGGGCAACGTGAGCGGCGAGCCCTACCTCCTGCACACCAACATCTTCAGCGACGGCAAGGGCGAGCGCGAGCAGCAGTTCGTGCTCTGGTTCGACCCCACCGCCGACTTCCACACCTACTCCATTCTCTGGAACCCGCTCAACATCATGTACGTACAGATTGCTTCAGTTCCATCTTCTTCACAGCATCATCCTTCGTCCCTGACACGATTTTACTGAATGTCGAACGTGCAGCCTGTACATCGACGGCACGCCGATCAGGGTGTTCAGGAACAACGAGGCGAACGGTGTGCCGTTCCCGACGCGGCAGCCGGTGCACGTCTTCGCGAGCATCTGGAACGCCGAGGAATGGGCGACGCAGGGCGGGCGCGTCAAGACGAACTGGTCGGAGGCGCCGTTCGTGGCCGCGTACCGGCGGTTCCATGCGAGCAGCGCCTGCGTGTGGCGCGGCAACGGAGCGACGACGCGGTGCGGGGGCGACCACCTGCCGTCGTCGGCGTCGTCGTGGATGGGGCAGACGCTGGATTGGTGGAGCTGGATGACGCTCAACTGGGTGCGCATGAACTACATGGCCTACGACTACTGCGAAGACCGGAAGCGGTATCCCCATGCCTTCCCCACCGAGTGTATCATTCCCATAGGCAGAATCTGATGATGCCATGCCCTAATGTATTCGGTAGAGTCATCCTAGTTAGAAGATGCTTTGTTGTCTAGATATCTTAGAACATCTCTAGCGGACCCCTCAAACCATAAAACGTGATTAACAGCCGAATATGGTATGCGCAAAACCAAACTAAAACTTCAAACTGAACCGTAAATCAGGGTTTTGCATAGTTTCAACGAAATTTGGCAAATATGCGACAATACGCAATGGTTTTAAAAAGGCAAATTCATCGTCCATCTGCTGATCGCAGTTTACCACGTCGCACAACTATCAACTACATCAAAAGAGAAGTCGCTATGGCGGATCGACGAGGGATCACTCAGGGCCGGCGGTCGCCGTGTCCTCAAAGCCACCACCACCACCTACACCGCTCACCGAAGCATCACCACCACCGTCACCACATGCCGCCGCACAAGACGATGCATCTGCCGCTGCACGAACCAACGCCACTTCCCTCCTCCTTTGCAAGATCTCCATTCTTGCATAGTCCCACCATTTCCTTATGTACACATCCATGTTGGATGGATCCATCATCATGATTTTGTTCTCCTCCTCAATGAGCTCCGTCATGGCGCGCTTCTCGTCCGCACTAGCTCTCCTATCCTCCATGGCAGCCTTGCGCATATCCTCTTCCTGTAGTAGCTCCCACTTGGCTTGCTTCTCTTGGCTTCTCCTCTCCATCATCATCAACTTAGTCTCCAAAGTCTTGTTTCACCAAATTCTCCATGGACTTCATCATTTTATCAATCTTGTCCCTAAAACGTTGTGCCTCGGCTTGCTTCCTAATCTTCTCCTTGACACTCTTGTTACCATCTGGCCTTACCTTGTTCTTTCCCTTGGCTAGGAGCACATCATCGTCCAATTGGACAAATGCCCCTCTCACCGGCGATGCTTCTTGCTCCCAGCATCACACCATTGTGATGAACCCTAATAGCAACCATACCTACTATTTTGCTCTACATAACTCTGTTCCACTAAACCCTACTAGTATTAGATAATTATGAATCATCCTATTTAGGAACCAACCATTCTTTATTTAAGTGGATCCAAAAGTAAAACCTAGACCACCTCAACCTTAATTGAAGTACTTCTTATTACTTAAGAAGTATGTTCTTCAAAAGTTATTCTTTTGAATTATATGATAACTAATCATCAACCATGCACTATAGGACTTAAAATTGACATCTGCTCTTTACTTATTATACAACTACTATTCCTTGATGTGTATGATTGTTACTATGCATTTTACTACTTGCTTATGATTCTAAAATAACACAAACATGAATAAGAACCTTGTTTGTGAATCACTCTAAAAGTGCAACACACCCTGAACTAATCATTACCACTCACTATTCCTAAATCATCGGGGTTAGGTCACGCTTAGAGCGATTGCATGTCATACTTATGCATTATTGCATCCTTGGCAATCTTTTAAACATTATCCTTACCGGACGATGATGCTATTTCAGAATTTGGAGTTCTTGCGTATCGAAGACCTTGACTGCATAATCTTGCAGTCAAGAAAGGCAAGTTCATCGCTTGCTCATGTCATTTGAGTATTTTTACCAAATTACTTGCAAAGTACTATATTTATCACTCGTGCATAAAAGCAAAACCACTATTTTCATAACTACGAATATGACTATGTGGTTGGCAATGGAACCATGGATTGTGTTGACATGGTGGAGGTTCCATTGCAATGGGTTTATATCCATCTAGGATTAAACAACAAATCATTCTTGTGCCGTAATACCCTTGTTAACCATAAGATCTGGCGTGGGACAGAGTAGTCAAAAGTGTTTCCACCTCTCGTTCATCAACGGATGCGCTTTACCGTAGACACTTGTAATCCAAGGGAACAAGCGGTAGGCTGGGGTAGCCTTAAGTCCCCACGGCATTGTCCGTAGACACTTGTAGCCCGAGGAGCAAGCGGTAGGCTGGGGAAGCCTTAAGTCCCCACGGTAATGTGGTCTATGATGGGTTGCAACGACCGGCGAAGGTTGATGGCCGTGATGCCTGATATTAGTCGAGGTCGGATGGTATCCTTGGGATACGCTGGCCGGCGAGGACCCAAGGTCGGAATTGCAACAAAGGGTGGGTGTTCGAGGTAGCAGAGGAACATGATTGGCTAGACCTTATACCGGGCCTCACACCAAAGGAAGTGTGGACGGGGAATATGCCCGGTTGGCACCAAGGTTAAGATCTCTTATGGGTAAAGCAACACACCTCTGCAGAGTGTAATGAATCGTGACCTTTCACTCCCTGTTCCGGGTTTGGAACTGCGAACGCTGCCGGAAAGGAACTCCATGAAGTTCTAGTAAACCGGTGAAGGCTGACGGACATAGTTCTTCCGAATAAAAGCAACCTTTTGAAGAAATGGTTATGAAAACCTGCATTGGTATTAGACTTTCCGGTCTAATGCTGTAGCTAGTGCATTAAACACCTCTTTCCTATAATGAACTTGTTGAGTACGCTCGTACTCATCCCACTCTTAAATCCCCTGCTTAGATATGGAGGCCACGAAGGAGGATCTACAGTACCACTCGAAGATCGAGGAGTCAACAACTACTTCAAGGGACAGGAACCTACCGGAAGAGTCATATACCACATCCACCATGGGGAAAACCTAGATTAAGCAGTAGAAGGGAACTAGCTTCCTAAACCTAGCTCCTATTTAGCTAGAATCTATTCATAACCCCTATAGCTAGTCAAAACCTCTACAAGTAGAGTTAGTGATAAGATTAGACTACGAGTCGTTCTCCTGGAGTTTTTTTGCAGTTTTACCTCATTGTAAAGTAGGAGGTCTGTGCTTGATCTTCCGTAACGAGTCCGTATGTAATTCTATAGACATGCCTTGGACCCGCATATGTTTCTGTTGTACCACTCTGAGCGATATAATACTAGTGGAACGGTGTTTCATTGGTGTTATATCAGACTTGCATACTACACCATGCAGTGGTATGTCGGGTCACCACATTTACTCTATTTTTGTGGACAATGATGGTGTGTCTTATAATCGGGATCTCTCGTTCAAATGTTCCAAACAGTTGATATCATTGTGCTTGAGCCCTTCAAAACAATTAAGAATTTAAGATACAAAACCATTTTCATTTTTGCTATTGAATAAATTAAACACAAAAAATTGTTCTCTCTAAGAGATATACCACACAATAAATTCATAACCGAAATTGCTTATCCTTATTAACAAATTTACGATGTAACTACCATATTATGAGCAACCTAGAAGAACTACTGAAGAATAATAGTATTCATCAATAGAAGTATTCTATGCTTCTTATTTTAAAATTATTCTCACTGTAAAGAACATCGGTAATGAAGAACAAATCTAATTTTTTATTAAACTATAATTATGTAGATCTATGATGATGCTGCGAATCCAAGTCTAGAGTGTTGCGACAGCAAAGTATTTTTTCCACAAGGGTGACACGAGGGTTATATCAAACTCTCGTGGAACTGAGCAAAGAGTATTCTCTTCTCTCTTCTTCTAGCAATCCTGCAAAGTAAAATAAAAGCCAGGTGTCCCCAACTCCACCGTATGGTTGTCAAGCACAAGGTTTTGTGTAAGTAAATAAAACACAAGTAAAAATAAAGCGAGTAAAAATAAATAAAATATAGTAACTAAGTAAAAAACTGTAAAGGGGTTGATTGTTTTGGGTGTTTTGGATGCAAATAAGAAAAAAAAAATTTGAATTTTTGGATTAAAATAGTGCAGCAAATAGAAAAAAAGATAAAAGCAAGACAAAGGTGTTTCTTATGATAAAAAGTGTACTCAGTTCATGGGTTCACTTGACTATTCTCTCTTTTAAATTCTAGTGGACAAATAATAATTCATCCACGAGATATGAGGATGCTAAATAATAATATGAGTAAGATAAGGATTCATATGGGCACCACGTCCTAACATAGAGATGACGCAACACATCTCTCTTATACTCCACAAGAAAGAACTCCATGAAATCTTGTATTAATAATTAACGGAGCAAATAGCCATAATTACTTTGACATGATGTTTGAATATCAAATATGCTACCTTCAACAAACAAGATCGTCACTTTTGTCACGTGACGAACATACCACATGCATTCACTTTATCCCTAGTGAGATAGGAAAAGAAAAGGCAAAGCCATAATTGATAAAGAATTTGTTGTCACTATTCCATCACTAAAACCATGCCGCTATTCCGTCTAATACACACATCACCACACACACGCTCTTGGATAGATGTTTGATCATAAAAAATACTTAAGAATTGGTTATATAATATGCATCTATCAATATATCTTACACATAATACGATCAGATCTCATAGCACAATATCGTTGAATAAGGATACACTACATAGGTATTACAAATATGATCATAATCATTTAGGGCAGCTCATATGACACTAAGAACTATGAAGAACATGAGAGAAATAGATCAAGCTACTTCCACAAACGTGTAGTTCAGAGGTGGACTACTCCCCCCCGATCATGGTGATGATGATGAAGACATTGGAGAAAGGGGAGATCCCTCCAATGGTGATTCCGGTGGAGTTCCCCCTCCAATCTTCTCTGGTGCAACCTCTGTTTTTGTGTTTATGTCTTCTGCGGCGCACTCCTCCCTCGAGGACATATATATAGTGATTGTTAGGTCAAAATACGTCGGTGGACAAAAGAATCAGGTCGATTGGATGATCGGCGGCCAAAACTGGGGGTGTGGCGCACCCTACCTTGCTGGGCACTCCACATGACCTCTTTTGGGCCTCGTTCCCATCTAGGTCTCTTCCAAATCTCCAGGGTGCTTCTCCCGATGAAAAAGTGACGCTTAAATAATCTTAGGTCTATTTGACTCTGTATAGGCCTCTGAAAGTGAAAAAATACACAAACCAAAAAATTTATGTTCTGCATAGTTATAAACCAAATAAAGGAAATCATTGGTAAATCCCATAAATCAATGTAAAACATGTTATTATCATCATATATGTTGCATATATGTGAAAATTCAATATGATAAAGGACAAAGTTCATGTATGCATTTTACATGCATCAATCTATCATCTAAGATTTGTTCATACAAACTAATTGTGATTTCTTGGTCATGAAATATTTAATTACACCTATACACTAGTACAAAATAAACTATAGACATACAGAGATATTTGTGCAAAGTATGGATGTCATATAAAAATATTTGTTCGCTACCAATAAAGTAGTCGTACTGCCCGACCCATGCCTAAAATATGGAGGCGTGGCCAATAGCGCTACGTCACCGGTATGCCTTGTATTGGCGGGGTGGCACTCTTGTCTACATAGCTAGATTTTGGGTCACGAGCCAATCTCTCCACCGGCCTAGAAAACCACGCTGCACCATGTACTACTTCCCCTCCCCCCACTCACTCACTCACTCTCTCCGCATCTGCCTCACCCCTCGCCAGATCCAGACCATGTTGCTGCCGCGACCATGCAAGGATATGCGCCATCACGTACAATCATGCCCCGCTCTGCTCCACCCCCATGTCATCACTGTTCCACCACGCCACCGTTTATGCATCGCCACCCCGTTGTTTCTGGCCGCTATCGACCCACCGCACCTCAGTCCTCGGCAAGTGCCGCTCCGCAATCTTACTAGTTTTTGTAATTGTTAGGGTAGATAAATCATTAGTGATGTTAGTGTAGAATTTTTTTCAGGGATTTCGGTGTAGTGTAGACAAATTATTAATGTAGATTAATTGTTAGAACTTTATAATTCTCGGTGCGTTGCTGCAAGATATTTACTTAAAATAACTGTAGAAGAGATGTGCCGGCTGACAAGTGTTTAGGCAGCGTGAAACGCTGATAGAAAACAAGCAAATCCACAATGCCAAACACACAATGCCTAAATCACTCGGTAACCGGCGTGGCGCCATTTTTCATGGCACCTCTGCGCACATTTTGGTTGGCCCAATAATTCTCTACTTTTTTTCCATTTTTCTCCTCTTTTTCTTTTTGACTGTTCTTCTTTTTTATATTCATCTTAGAACTTAAATGATCCTTTTTGTTTGAAGTTTGACATTTTTAGGAAATATAAATAACTTTTGTTTAATGGCATATATTTTCTAGACTGCTACTAAAATTTCACTAATGATGCTCGTAAATTTACCCTTTTTAGATTCGTTGACATTTTTTATATACATACGAACTTTTGCCTCAAATACATTTGGCACTTTGAATGATATATTATGGTACATGTCGCATCACTGCAATATTTTTTTTTGTTACCCATTTTCTTATCCAGATTCTACTGCTTTCCATCTCATTCCATCAAAACCCAAAAAATATAAAAGAAGCACTACAGTACTACATAGTAGGTTGCTGACCGAAATTTTTCGGCAATAGTAAGTTGTGCATCAGAGTAACTTGAGCTCCAGCTCCGTCCGTGAGTACACCATGTCCGTCTATCTTTCAACTTTCCCATCAAGACATCAAGTAGTCACGACACTTCACCAATAGAAAACACCGACGGCACAACGATTCAAAATCTCAGCATTATCTTCCTCGGCACGATCATCACCCCTCCTACTCAAAATTGAACTCCTCACGGTTCTCCCACACTTCACTTTCGAACCAGCCGGCGTACGTCGATGGCGAAATTTCCAGCGATATATTTGCATGCATGCACGGCGACCGCTGCCACTGTTTGTGATCACCAGAATTGGACGTCGACGACGACAGATAGAGTATCTAGCCTCGGCCAGCTGCCTCCAGGTCGCCTCCAGAATACAAACGCGCGTACGTCCTTCTCGTGATGGGTCCGTCTAAGGTGCATATTTGGCTATTTGCAAAGCAGTGCAGAGACAAGTTGAAGAAGGATGTACCAGACATCGTAGTTCGTAGGAATTAATGCCTAGTACGTTATATATCTTGCTGGCAGGAGTACGTTATATGTCCCGGTTGGTGTACAGTCCGATCGATGGCACGTACAATAAGGATTAGGATATCTAGTTATCTCGACGCCTGCAGATATGCTTGACAAATCAGGGTTCCAGTGACCGGGCACGCGACGTAGCATTGGTAGGGCAGGCATGGTCGGGTGTTGGAGCCTAGACTTCAATCCCGTTGATGTATATTGTCACTTTGGTGCGACAGGTGCATACACCGAAGACTCATACTTCTTTCTTTCAGTTCATTCCTTCCCGGCCATATATTTACGGAGGTGACTACGCGGTTAAAGGATGCGGTGAGGTAATTTTTATCCAACATGGATGACATGTGATGAATACTTGTAGTGCTTCTTTTGATTTTTATTTTCCTGACTGATATTTTTAGATTTGAGTCGCTGTCTGCATATTTGTTATGCGTAGTCCTGGTAAAATGCTTAAACGTTTTAAGTAATTAAAAACTCTTTATCGAAAAATGTTTCTTTCTTTCCGTCAGCTCCATCTATGCTTTGAACATATAAAGTCCCGATGGTTGAAACACGAAGTTCATGCTTTTTTTTGCAAAAGGGGTGAAAACGTCCCAGCCTCTGCATCGTGATGATGCATACGGCCTTTATTAAAAGTTTGAAAGGTCTCACAATAGTATACGATACACCGCTCAAGTATCACTCATGAACAATACATCAATCGAACATGAGAACATCATAAAACCTGAAAACTAAGCCAACTAAGCATCCTGTAGTCGACTTGTGTGACACCAACCAGCCTGAGACAAGATATCATGTGCAACTGTCTGTAGATGGTTGCATCCAGTATCCATAAACGCCCGCTGGTCTTGAGGAAGGAGTAACGCCCACAGTTGCACCCAGTGGACCACCATATGAATAACCTGCATGATGTTAAAAGAAGTTGAATTGTTAAACATAATATTGTTACGACATCGCCATATTGACCAGCATAGAGCGGACACACCAATGCGTATCCGATCCTTTGCTTTTTTTGTCTACTCCATTTAACCAATTACCGAACATATTGGTAATATTAGTTGGAGGTGGAAGGTAAAAGGCAAAAAACACCATCCGCTAAAGTAATTTCGCAAACGGGCAAGATATAAATAAATGTTCAATGGATTCTTGAGCACCACAAAAACAACACTTCGTACAACCCTTTCAGATCCTTTCGCAAGATTATCTTTAGTTAGCAACACCTTATTATTAAGAAAGCACATACATATTTTTATCTTTAGTGGAATTTTAAGTTTCCATAGATATTTCCGCAAGAAAGGAGTATGATCATTCATTAGGTCTTCATACATAGATTTGATAGTGAAAAAGCCTGTGGTAGTTAGGTTCCAAACAAAGCTATCCGTTTGATCTTGAAGGGTAACATTCATGAGACGTCGACACAGATGCAACCAATCCATCCATTTATCCCCATGCAAAATCCTCCGAAATTGGATATTCATAGGAACATGAGCTAACACATCGGCAACCAAGACGTTTCTATGTTGCGCTATATGATATAAAGATGGATATTGTTGTGCCAACGTTTTATCACCCAACCAAACATCCTCCCAAAATCTAATAGTTGAACCATCACCTAACTTAAAGTGTCCACGTGCAAAGAAATCATCTTTCACTTGCATTAGTCCCTTCCAGAAGGAGAATCGGATGGTTTAGCTCGAACTTGAGAGTGAGTCTTTTGGGATAGATACTTATTATGTAATAACTCCTGCCAAACCCCTTCTTCATTCAATAATTTGAATAACCACTTACTTAGAAGGCATTTATTTTTTAACTCTAGGACCTCAATACCAAGGTGTTATCACCAGAATTTGACCGGATCAGAGGTGGGCCGCGATTAAAGATGGGCTTGAAGAATATACATGGAAGGAATACATGAATCGGCCTTGTATACAAAGTTTGGGCTAGTTTGCCCGTGTATCTGTAAATATAGTAGGATACGTGTCGGTTAGATAGAATTTGGCTCATGCACGGTTGGGATTATTCCCACGTTAGAAAGTCTACGGACTATAAATATGTATCTAGGGTTTCTGAAATAAACAACAATCACGTTCACCACAAACCAATCTAGGCGCATCGCCAACTCCCTTGTCTCGAGGGTTTCTTCCGGGTAAGCATCATGCTGCCTAGATCGCATCTTGCGATCTAGGCAGTACAAGTTTATTCGCTGTTCATGCGTTGCTCGTGCTGAAGCCTTGTTGATGGCGAGCAACGTAGTTATCATAGATGTGTTAGGGTTAGCATTGTTTCATCGTATCATATGCTTTCATCCGTGCAACCCCTAGACGTCTAGCCGCCCTTACACCTATCTTAGGTGTAAGGGCGGCACCTCGCTTGATCATTATTTAGTAGATCCGATCCGTTATGATTGCTCCTTGTTCTTCAAGGATTAGTTTAATATCTCGCATAGTTAGGCCTTACAAACGGGTTGAAGGATCCAGTGGCACGTAGGGTGTAGTTTGCTAGCCCTAGACAAGATGTTCCGGGGATCAACTTCGTGTTGGTTTTTAGGCCTTGTCTAGGGTCGGTTTATAATCACCGTGCGTGGCTGCCAGGCTCAATCACGCGTAGGATGTTCCGATTATGTGGTGAAAACCCTAAATCGTAGTAGGTCGTTTTAGCTTTGTATTGATCAAGCAGGACCACCATGTGATCGTACACCTCGTACGAATCATGGGTGGATCGGCTCCTTGAGCCGATTCACAGGACAACCTGAGAGCCGATCGAGGCTCGTATTTAATGTTTACGTGTATGCCATGCAGGAAACTAAACGAGGCAAATCCATCACCTTCCTGACCAGGTATAGGTCAGGTGGCACGCCCTTGCACCAAGCATCGGACGTGCGTGCCGAGTCTTTGCGGGCCGTCGCTCGAGGGACCAGGGCCAGCCGCAGTCCCGGGAGCCTCCCGGCTCTACTCGTGTTGCCCATCGCTGCTCGCCGGTGGGTTTCCGACCGCAACACATTCCGGCACGCCCGGTGGGACAGTCTTCGACATCAACTGCATCGCCATCTACATCTGAGATGGCGGAAGGTACTCCGGTCACGTACGAGGATCTGACCGAGGAGCTCAAGAAGAAGTATGACGAGGTCAAAGCGATCCTCGAAACCGACCTCATCGGCTCTTTCCAGAGAACCCGCTCACACGGCATCAGGTGGAAAGGGTTCTCACCTGAAGGCGCGCTCGATGGAGTGGACCTGTCCGCCCCGTCGAAGAACGCACCAGGTCTCTCGCGTCGGGAGATTAATTTCATGGTAGCTCATTCGCTGCACCGCCATTCCGAGAGCCTCGGTGAACACTTTGGAGCGTGTCGCTCTTCGGGTGATCCAGGAAATCATGAGGCATCGTACTCTCCGTCAGGACCAGCTCTAGGGACTCACCAAGGAGAGATGCCACTCCAGTCCCGACCACCGCTGCCATTCGCGTTGGCAGCACCAGAAGTGCCGAGTTCACCGGCATACGTCGTCTACAAGATCGGTGGTGACCCTAGTGATTACCAGTTCAACATCAACATGGTAGGACCTGGACACCACCCTGGTAAGGACAGAGACGAGGGCAGCTGCTCTCATAGCGAGGACAAGGAGGAAGCCGTTCCACGCGATCGGCTCCGACACTTCCAAAAAATCCTGGTTACAATCAAGATGAAGGCCGATTCCAGCAATCGGCCCGTATTATCCTTACCACATGTTCTCCCTGTATTCGGTGTCGACCTCACAGGTGACGGAAAGCTAGGGTATGGGTTTACATCGGCTGATGAGCTAGAAGAAGTCGACATCGGTCCTGGGGATAAGCCGCGACCAACTTTTATCAGCAAGAAGTTAGATCCACATCTTAGGAGTCAGATGATAGCTCTGTTAAAAGAATACCCAGATTGCTTTGCATGGGATTACACAGAGATGCCTGGGTTAGACAGGAGCATCATTGAACATCGGCTCCCCCTTAAGAAAGGATTTCGGCCGTTCCAACAACGAGCACGTCAGATGAAGGCCGAAATTCTGGAAGAGGTCAAGAAAGAGATCGAGAATATGTTGGCCGCCGGGTTCATCAGGCCATGCAGGTATGTTGAATGGATCTCTAGTATCGTACCTGTAGAGAAGAAAGACGGCCGATGGCGTGTGGCCATAGATTTCCGAGATCTCAACAGAGCCACTCCAAAAGATGAATATCCGATGCCTGTGGCAGAAACGTTGATCAATGCAGCTGCTGGCCACAAGGTGTTGAGCTTCATGGATGGCAACGCCGGCTATAACCAAATTTTCATGGCTCCAGAAGATATACACAAGACCCCATTCAGAGTACCAGGGTCAGTAGGCTTGTTTGAATATGTAGTCATGACCTTTGGATTGAAGAATGCTCGGTGCGACATACCAAAGAGCCATGAATTATATATTTCACGATCCGATCGGCAAGTTGGTGGAAATCTACATCGATGACGTGGTGGTCAAATCTGTCTCCATGGAGGGACACTTGGATGATTTGCGACGCATCCTAGACCAAACTCGGAAGTTCGGACCGAGAATGAATCCAAAGAAGTGTGCTTTTGGTGTGACGGCCGGTCGGTTCCTAGGATTTCCGGTTCACGAACGGGGAATTGAGATCGGCCCGAAAAGTCAAGAGGCAAGTGCGTACCATGCAGCCGCCTACCACGAAGAAGGAGCTCCAACGTCTTATCGGCAAGATCAACTTCGTCCGACGATTCATCTCTAACCTCGTCGGGACGGATCGAGCCGTTCATGGCGTTGGTAAAAATTAAATCCGATGACGAGTTTCACTGGGGGCAGAACATCAGCAGGCGTTTGACGAGATTAAGCGGTATCTGACAACGCCGCCCGTGCTAGTTCCACCCCAACAAGACAGGCCGTTCTATATCTACTTATCAGTAGCTGACACGTCCATCGCTTCGGTGGTAGTGCAACTCTATGAGGGTGTTGAAAAGGTCGTTTTCTACCTCAGCAGAAGGATGTTGGACGCGGAGACAAGGTATCCTGAGGTCGAGAAGCTATGCCTCTGCCTGTTCTTCACCTGCACCAAGCTTCATCATATCCTTTTGACGGCAGAGATCATCGTCGTATGCAAGTCAGACGTTGTCAAGCACATGCTGTCGGCCCTCGTTTTGAAAGGCCGACTTGGTAAGTGGATGTTTGCGTTGTCGGAGTTCGATCTTCGGTATCAGCCTGCGAAAGCAGTCAAGGGACAAGCGTTGGCCGATCTTATAGCTGAACGGATTAATAATAATATAGCGGCACTATCTGTACGTGCATGGGCTATGTTCTTCGATGGATCGGCTTGTGACGATGGTTGTGGCATCGGCATTCTGCTCGTGTCGCCTCGGGGGGCACATATTCTTTCGCCATCAGGCTATCTACCCCTTGCACCAACAACGTTGCTGAGTATGAGGCAGTGCGCAATGGAATGGAGTTGCTTTTGGAAGCCGGGGCAGAGGCGGTGGAGCTTTTTGGAGACTCGAAGTTGGTGATCTCCCAACTCACGGACGAATACAAGTGCGAGAGTGAGTCACTTTTTCCATATTGGATGGAATGTCGTGAGCTGATGACACATTTTCGGTACATCAATTTCAATTGGGTCCCAAGGTCTCGGAATACCGACGCCAATGATCTCGCACGTATGGCGTCGGGATACAAGGACATACCGGACGGGTCGAAGTTCGAGTGCGGTTCCTGGAACAGGATGATCGGAGAGCCGATATCTTCAATTATTTGAAGGATTCGGCTCGGGGGCACCTAAACGGATAAGATACAAGGCTATGAAATATGTCCTTATAGGAGATGACATGTTCTACAGGACGTTGGAAGGGTTATTACTCAAATGCCTGGGACCAACTGAGTCTAATCGGCTCTTACATGAGGTGCATGAAGGCGCCTGTGGAACTCACCAATCGGCTCATAAGATGAAGTGGTTAATTAGGCGATCGGGGTTTTATTGGCCCACCATGCTTGAGGACTGCTTCAAGTACTACAAGGGATGCCAAGCGTGTCAGATGTTCGGAAAAATTCAGATGGTACCCGCATCAGCGATGAACCCCATCATCAAACCTTGGCCATTCCGAGGTTGGGGCATGGATATGATCGGCAAAATCCATCCTCCGTCGAGCAAAAACCACGAGTGGATTCTGGCCATTACAGATTACTTCACCAAATGGGTGGAGGCCGTTCCTATGAAGATGGTAAAATCGGAAGATGTTATCCAATTTGTCAAAGAACATGTCATTCATAGGTTCGGGATTCCCCAAACCATCACGACCGATGGAGGATCGGTTTTTGTCTCTAAAGAATTCAGAAAGTTCTGCGATGACATGGGGATTAAGCTGATCCGATCATCTCCATACTATGCTCAAGCCAACGGGCAAGCCGAAGCATCCAATCAAAGCCCGATCAAGCTGATTAAGAGGAAGATTGACGAGAACCCTAGGGTGTGGCATGAGACATTGTCGAAGCTTTGTGGGCCTATCGCATGTCATGCCATGGAGCTATAAAGACTTCGCCGTACCAGCTTGTCTATGGGCAGGAAGCCGTATTACCTTGGGAAATTACGGCTGGATCGAGACGTGTCATGTTTCAGAATGACCTGACGCCGGAAGAATATGCAGCCCTGATGAGTGACACTATTGAGGATGCAACGGAACTTAGACTTTGGTCGTTGGAGAAGATTAAAGAGAACAAAGCCAGGATAGCTCGTGCATACAATAAGAAGGTGAGACCAAAGGAGTTTCAAGTTGGTGATCTAGTATGGGAAGCCGTGTTGCCACTAGGAACCAAGGATAAAGCATATGGCAAATGGTCTCCTAATTGGCACGGTCCTTACAAAGTCATCCAGGTTCTGAAGGGCAATGCCTACATGCTTGAACAGTTGGATGGTGTGAAGTTCCCAGTGGCCGTCAATGGCCAACATCTCAAGAAGTATTTCCCAAGCATGTGGGATGATGGGCAGTGAGATATGGGGGCCGATTTTAAATCGGCCAGTAAAAAAAAGTGTGTGTACATACAAATCACAGCCGATGATATGGGGGCCGATTTTAAATCGGCCAGTAAAAAAAAAGTGTGTGTACATACAAATCACAGCCGATGCACAGACATCGACTTGAGAAAATATGCGAAGACAACAGTATGCTAGTACAGCCGATGCACGGACATCGACTTTAGAATAATAAAAGCCGATGTATTGTTATCGACTCTAGAGGAACAAGCTCAATTGAGCAGGTTAACAGATCGGTTTCAGACCAGAGATCATGATATTTGAGATGAATCTCCTAGTGGATTTGCTGAGAAGTTGAATCTGCGCGTTTAAGTTTGGAGGATGGTTTGGACATGGGCTGGACCTGTTTGACCGTGTGAATAGGCAACTGTTTGGCCTCAAATCGCGTTTATAGTGCAAGCCGATGCCCTGCCATCGGCTCTCTGTACAGCGACTTCGTTCGACAATCGGCAAAGTGACAAGAAAGCAAAGTTAATGGGGGAATATTTTCTTCATTGATAATGGGATTTCTTACAAAGAAAGAGCCGATTGCTCAAGGGAGGAAGAACAAAAGAAAGGTCTATTGACCAATCTACTACTACTAGGCCTATACTAGTAGATCCTAATCTACGGGCCGTCGCTGCCCTCGTCGTCGTCCTCGGAGCTCTCGTCGGCACTGCTGCCGGCGGGCTCCTCGTCACTGCCCCCGTAGCCCTCTACGGGAGCTTCATCCTCCTCGTCATCATCACTGTCGTCGTCATCCCACCAGGTGCGGAGGCGTTTCGCCGGCGGGTAACCCTCGAGGGAGTCGTCGTCGTCGTCTTCCTCCTCCTCTTCCTCGGAGGAGGTGTAACCGTCCCAGGAGAACGAGTCGTCCTCGCTCTCCGATTCCAGCTCCCCATCAGCGAGGAACTGGAGGTCTTCATCTCCGCTGGTCAAGGACTTGTCGTCCTCGGACCAGACGGAGGAGGCGTGGTTCTCCTGGTCCCACTCTGCCGGGGCGCGTATGTCCTCCGGCGTCGGCTCGCGGGAGGAGGAAGACCGGTAGGAAAGACCGGAGGAGGAAGAGGAGGAAGAGTCCATGGTGGGGGGAGGGTTTTCGAGGACTGCAGAGGAACAAAGGATGAGGAGGGGATGGAGAAGCGAATTGCTCGATGCGGTTAAATAAAAGGGATATGGTGGAGATTCAGTGCCACAGCAGTTTCCGAGGAAGTGGTGCCAAAAAAAAAAATTTGCCAGGTCACGCGGAGAAGTGGAGGAGGCAAGGCATCATGATAAAGGATACTGCGACGGTTCTGCTCTGCCACGACATGACCCGACGAAGAAAAAGCAGAGTGATTTTGGAATTGTCATTTCCAAAACCAGGGGGCATGTGTTATCACCAGAATTTGACCGGATCAGAGGTGGGCCGCGATTAAAGATGGGCTTGAAGAATATACATGGAAGGAATACATGAATCGGCCTTGTATACAAAGTTTGGGCTAGTTTGCCCGTGTATCTGTAAATATAGTAGGATACGTGTCGGTTAGATAGAATTTGGCTCATGCACGGTTGGGATTATTCCCACGTTAGAAAGTCTACGGACTATAAATATGTATCTAGGGTTTCTGAAATAAACAACAATCACGTTCACCACAAACCAATCTAGGCGCATCGCCAACTCCCTTGTCTCGAGGGTTTCTTCCGGTAAGCATCATGCTGCCTAGATCGCATCTTGCAATCTAGGCAGTACAAGTTTATTCGCTGTTCATGCGTTGCTCGTGCTGAAGCCTTGTTGATGGCGAGCAACGTAGTTATCATAGATGTGTTAGGGTTAGCATTGTTTCATCGTATCATATGCTTTCGTCCGTGCAACCCCTAGACGTCTAGCCGCCCTTACACCTATCTTAGGTGTAAGGGCGGCACCTCGCTTGATCATTATTTAGTAGATCCGATCCGTTATGATTGCTCCTTGTTCTTCAAGTATTAGTTTAATATCTGCATAGTTAGGCCTTACAAACGGGTTGAAGGATCCAGTGGCACGTAGGGTGTAGTTTGCTAGCCCTAGACAAGATGTTCCGGGGATCAACTTCGTGTTGGTTTTTAGGCCTTGTCTAGGGTCGGTTTATGATCACCGTGCGTGGCCGCCAGGGTCAATCACGCGTAGGATGTTCCGATTATGTGGTGAAAACCCTAAATCGTAGTAGGTCGTTTTAGCTTTGTATTGATCAAGCAGGACCACCATGTGATCGTACACCTCGTACGAATTATGGGTGGATCGGCTCCTTGAGCCGATTCACAGGACAACCTGAGAGCCGATCGAGGCTCGTATTTAATATTTACGTGTATGCCATGCAGGAAACTAAGCGAGGCAAATCCATCACCTTCCTGACCAGGTATAGGTCAAGTGGCACGCCCTTGCACCAGCATCGGACGTGCGTGCCGAGTCTTTGCGGGCCGTCGCTCGAGGGACCAGGGCCAGCCGCAGTCCTGGGAGCCTCCCGGCTCTACTGTGTTGCCCGTCGCTGCTCGCCGGTGGGTTTCTGACCGCAACACAAGGCCACCTTGATCTTTTGGTCTACATATAATATTCCATTTTGTTAATCTATACTTCTATTTTTCTTCATCCCCTTGCCAAAAAAATCTAGATCGATAAAAATGAAATCTCTTTAAAACCCATTTCGGAATTTGAAGGAAAGACAACATAAACATTGGTAAACTTGTCAATACAGAATTGATCAACACAAGTCTATCTCCATAAGATAAGAGCTTGCCCTTCCAGCAACCCAGTTTGCCTTCAAATCGAGTTTCTACCGGATACCAATCTGAATTTCTAAGAGTTTTGTAGTGAATAGTGAATACGAAGTTCATGCTTGAGTTGATCGAATGTGAAAAGCCATATTATTAGTGCAAACTTCGCATTGTTCATCTAGTAGAAATAGAGACGGACGATCTTGGCTACGGCCTAGAAGATTGTCTTTGTTTCAGCCTAGAGAAGAAAGCAAGTGCAAGCGAGCAGCACAGAGGCTGGAAAGTTGATGTTGATGTCCGGTAAGAAAAGGTCAAATACACCAAGGAGACAGGTCGAGGGTGATGTTTAATTGTGGAGGTCATCTTGCGATTTGAGTGAGCAGGAACGACCGATGGATCGAGCCGCCCTTCGACCCATCGGCGGTCTATGGATCTCAGCGTGACCCAACAATCATGCATTCTACTCAATTCGTTCCAAGTTATAATATGTGTAGCTTCAGTCAAAGTTAAATTCATTTTAAAATTTTGACCAGGTGTAAAAAATATTAACATCTATAATTATAAAAGTTATAAAACCAATATTTTTAGTACAATATTGAAATAAATACCTTTATATTGTATGCATTTCCTAGTGTGGATAATGGTACATTTCCTATATAAAATGTCCAATTTTACCAAGTTCTAAAAACGCAAGGTAACTTAGAATGCAGTAGGCAGATTTCTAGCGCATGCATTGGAAATTGGAGGAGATGCCTGCCTTGGCTGCCTTGTGCACATGATGTTAGAGATGTTCCTCAAAGCTCTAAAGCATCATGAGTCGTGAAATCTACACAAAGGACTTTGACTAATCAATCTACACAAAGAAAACCTGCAGAAAGGCTAGCTAGCTACCTGAAACCCCCCCTCCCGCACCCCCTCCCACACCCAGAAACCCTAGTCTCCTCCAGCCACCGCCGCCGGCGCCGTCGAGCAAAGGCCACGGGGCGTGGCGGCGGCGGCGGCGGGCTTCCCTCTTGACGCGGCGGGAACGGCGGCTGGGTCTCCCCTCGATGCTGCGGCGGTGGACCTCCTGCCTCCCGTGTGATGGCTGGGCAGCGGCGGTCGGAGGAAGGAGGGGCGACGGTGGCCAGTGATCTGTGTTGCGGCCTCCCCTGCCTCCCGTCGATGGCACACCGGTGGTGGCTGGTGGTGGGACGGATTGCGCCATCTCCTCCGCTTCTCGCCGGTGCGGGGTGGTGACCTTGGGATTCTCCCGCGGTACAAGGATGCCCGGGGCAGCAACGTCGGGTTCGACGGACGAGGTGGCCTTCTTCTTCGTCGGAGGTGGTCGGCCAGGCTGGTAGTCCTATGTGGGGGATCATGGGATCTCACACGGGTTTCCGGCAATGGTGATCTAGTCCGGGGTGTCATGGCAGCCGGTGAAAACTGAGCATCGACCTCGGTCTTGGCGGATGATGGCGGCGTCGGTTGATGTCGTTACCTTGTCGAAGGTGTCATCTTTGCCCGTCTTGGCACTACACTCGGCGAGTTGGGGATGCGCGGCTGCCGGTGAAAACCGTGCTCCGACCTCGGTTGGCGGACGATGGCGACGTGTCGCGCCGCTACCTTCTTGAAGGCATCGTCGTTGCAGTCTGCGGTCTCTCACTCGTGCTGCTCCGGGGAAAACCCTAGGTCCGGGTCTCCCGGATCGGACGATGGCGGCGCGCCCTGCGTTGTTCTACCTCTTGGGGCATCGTTTTTGGAGCAGCTGCTGGATGTTGGCGGTTTTCGGTGGAGTGGTGTTCATCCACCACATTAGGCGCTGAGTCTCAGTGGCATGGTGCTGCAGGGTATCGACGACAGATGCAGGATGATGTATAGGTGCAAGATGGTGGAGCCGTCTGGTGTCATGGTGGCATCGACGCAGGTCTTGCAAGGTTAATGCGATGATCTCTCTTGAAGATGGAGTCGAGGAAGACGGCGGGAGCAACTCTTGTGGCGTGTGCATTGGCGTCTGCTGAGAGTCTGCTTGATTAGATGTGCTTCTCACCTGCTATTAGGCGGTTTGGGAAGACATTTAGTTTTGGATGATGTGTGTTGGTGTATTGTCACCCTCTTCATCCCACTGTAGGTATAATAAGGTTGCTTCGAGATTGATCTTTTGTATTGTTTCTTGTAACGTTTCGTGAATAATCTAATAAAAAAAAGTTGTGTGCATCCTTTAGATGCAGAAGCTGGGCGATATTTCCCCCATTTCGAAAAAAATGAGTTGTGAAATAAGTAGAGGGTACATGGAAAAAATCATTAATTAAATAAAACCTAAAATTTTCGAATAGTTTTGGGAATCAGAGATGATCATGTATTATACTCGTATAAAATTAGTTTTCCATGTAATGACTTTCATTGATTCCCGGGTCAAAAAACAAACTTGAAACACCTTATGTGAAAGTACTATTCACGGTATATTCGTCATAAATTTGTTTTTGTTTGCCCTCGAGTAAATGGAAATCATTTCTTGGCCAAACAATTTATACGAGTACAATACTTGATCTTATTTGATTCCCAAAGTAATCTATTTTTTTTACTTTATTTGAAATTACTAATTTTTTGGTGCATATAGGGTGATGTGGCACCCGAGAGCCAAAAACTCCGGTCCGATGTAACTCATTACAAATTTGTAAGGGTTTTAGCGATATGGTGACACTCCCAAAAGGACATGCTAGTGGTTTTGGATGGCTAAAAAGGCGTTGGACGAGACCTGCGTTGGTTAGATCTCATGGTTTTGACCGATTTGTGCTCAAAACAACTCATCTTGGTTTTAGAGCTCGATTCACCTAAGGTCGTATATGTTTGCCATCTTCGGTGCAAGTGTTGTCTTGGATGTTGGCTATCTCATCTTCATTATTTGGTTCGAGAAAAAAAAGTATGACGATGGCACATGCAAATATTGCTTCCTCGCCAGGATCAAAACTCTTGATTTATCTTCATTGTTGTTAGAACTATGTGTTCCTCTTGTGCTTTTCTTGGAAGCTTCTCTTCAAAGACGAAATACCAAGGAAAAAAAATAGCGCGCTATAACAAAATAACGTGGGTCTAAAAATACGCTATTAGCATGCTATAGCGTGCTATTAACGCGAATAGCGCGCTATAGCGCCGAAATAGCATAGCGTCGGCTCTCCAGATATGCTATAGCGTGCTATTAGCGTTGGAATAGCGCGCTATTTTTTCCATGCGAAATACTCTTGGTTGGGTTTTCATAGGTCGATTTTTAGTTTCCTTGTGCTACGGTTCGTTCCACCAGAGGAGATCACAATTTACATTTTGTGTCAATTTCTTTTCACTTTTTAATCCAATTGTTTTAACCTTGATGCTCTTGTGTATTTTTTGGACAGTTTGTGTTCATATTTTGGTATAGACTCAAAGAGGTCTTGATCGATGTATGAGTCGCGAACGGGATCTTCTCTATTTAAAGGTTCTTTATGTATAGGTTGACTGGGATTTTGATATGTCCAAGACGATCTTCCAACGCTCAAATATAATATTCTGGAAAGTACAATTTCAGTTCATGAAAAGTACAACTTTGAACTTATTTATCGAGTTGCAGTTCATTTGGTAAACTAAAGTTGCATATTTAGAAAAGCAAACTGGAGGTGAGAAAATCTCAGATGACTTACGATTATAGCATAGCAGTTACTTCTAAAGATAACGGGAAATAAAGCGGAAATTCAATTCGGCTCCCGGGTGCGTATGCACCCGCTACCAAAAACTCATATTTCGAAATGTCGAAAAAATTTAACAAATTTTTTTGCGTGTACATCTTCGTAATATATGTTCGTTCGTCAAGTTTCACGAAAAACTAATATTTTTTGTGGTCTATATAAAAAAGAGAAAACTTATCTTGTGAAAAGCATTATTTTTAGAACTGAATTTTGTCTTTTTTACACACGTCACATGATAATTCGATTTTTTATGAAACAACTGTGTAGCACGAGAAGATTTACATGCGAATTTTTAGTTTTAATTTTTTTTGAAATTCAAAATACGTGTAAGATGCATTTCAGAATAGAGGGAGCATATGCTCCCATGTTCCAAAACACCACTCCCGAAATAAAGATAATACAATACCGTAAATATGTTGGCCATCTAGAGACCGCTAGTCAGCATTGCTCTAGGCTAAAAACAACATCACTATTGCACAATAATATAAGTCTTCAATGGTTCAAGATCTGAGTAATCGGAAATAACCATAATTTTGTCAAGTAGAGAAACTAAAGCGTACAAAAAAATTGAAAAATATATCTGCACATTGTAGAACAAAACGTATATTGATCTACAAAGTTTAAGGTTAGTATGTTGTGTTACAGAGAGAGACAAAACAGATAAATTTTGATTTACTACATATTTAATATTTTTGTGTAGGCCACATACTATAAGATTTTCCTCACTCTCAAAAAAATAATATAAATTTTTCCTCCAATTTTTTTTGTGTTACATCATATAATTTTTTTTCTAGAATCCTCTTTTGTAGATATTTTTGTTGTGATCTAGTATCAGAAAAAAGTTTTAAAAGTGGTGGGGGTGTAGGTGTCATTGTGCCCACTCACAACTTTTCCAAAGTGCAAACTCTGCATGGATCTGAGCTAGATGTGGCTCGTGTATAATGTGGCAAAGCGGTCGACAGAAGAGGAGCCCGCGTTAGCCACTCCAATCCTGAACTTCGTGGTGAGTGTAGAAGAGCCCCTCTTATGAATTAGTGCACCTCTCTTTCCATAGAGAATGTAGGACTAAACTTAGTCCAACCTCTTTCCATACATGATTGGGTTCGATTTTGCGAAAATATTTGATCTATGAGCCTAAAACCCACCATACATTCCCACATCGTCTCCCTATTTTTTTAAAACGGGGATGATCTCCTATAGCTAGTACAAACCCAGTACCAGCTGTTGGCCATCTGTAGTGGTTTCCTATGGCCATCATTATTCTGCGGCAACAAACATCATGATAGTTATTGACAATGTGCCATTATCTTATCTGTTACTACCTAAAACTCTGAAAACTACGTTTGATACGTGTCCCTGTGAGGAAAACTCCCCGGTCAGCAACAAAGTGATCTCGTTCCATTAACAGTAATAGTGCCGCCGGAGTGCCGATGATAGTGATAATATATGCATATTGTATGAAATGGAAAAATGACAACAGCCTACCACTAGTCTACTACTACCATCCTTGGTTAGAAAAGACAGCGGATGCTGCCCAACTTTAACGGCCGACCCATGATCAGATTGGCCTAGCATATAAGGATTGACGACTCCACTTGATCGACAGCGACGTTCAGCTCCCGACACTGTTGCAAACATGAGTCCTCCCCGGTGCGTGTCTTCCTTTTCTTATCGGAAAAGATGGGTTTAACAAGAGCTAAAGATAGTGGAGAAAATGGAATGGGATGTGCATTTCGGTAGATCGATAAGGCTACGTTATGAAGTGGAGTACTCGGCTAGGACACACCTCAAAAAATTCCATGGAGATATATGTGTATGCATGCTGATTACATGGGCGGGCCTGTTAGAGCATAATAACTGACCCTATCTCTTACAAGGACTAAGATTAAAATATCCTAACTAACGTAATATTTAAAATAAATATTTACATCTTCTTTTAAAAAAATCAGCGATTCATATCTAAGATACGTGTGAAGTTTAAAAAAGGTCCACCAACCCAGACATGCGGGAAGGTGTTGATTATAACTTCCTAACCTTTTTCATCAGGTCGTTATTTTGGTTGAACTGACTAAAACATGCAATTTCAGAGTCAAGAAGTCTCTAGTTTAAGACCCTACTCATGCAGTATTAAGTGAAAGATTGTGCGACCTTCGTTGAACCCGCCCTAAGGACTAAAATAGCCTAGACGGAGCTACTGTTAGAATATAAATATAGTGTATAACCTCTTTTCACCAGTTTAAATTGGTTAGATACATACAACTTATAACCAAAGGTTCATGGTTTAATACCCACGAACCGTCTTGGTAAAAAACCCAAGAAACCCAATAACAAAATTGCGGCACGCCCCCTCTGCACACGTCAAGACAAAAGAAAGCATAGATGTGAGGGGTAGTGTTAGACTCGGCTCTCTCTGTGTGTTTGAACTGATGGGAACTGACTCTCATTCTCAGTTCGAACTGATGGGGGAATTGGTTAGGTGTATATAACACAACACAAAGTAAAAAAATTGCGTCCTACCCTTGATGTGCATGTCAAGACTCAAAAAAACGAAAATAAACATGACCGAAGTGTTAGAGCATAATGATCGGCCTTCTTTCCCAGTTTGAACTTTTAAATTAATTGGCTAGTACATTAATTCTTTAGGAAATTCTGCAGGATGTAGACTTACATTTTGGATTTTTAGATTAGTTGGCTAGTGTATTAATCTATTAGGAAGTTCTGCAGAATGTAGACGAACATACATTGTCGAACTACTTGATCATATATATATATAGTTGGAACGAGGGAAACGTGTATTGCAAATCCAATCGGGAGTCCAGAGTTTCAGACTAAGGAGGCAACAACACATTATTGGTGCTTGATTTAGACTTTCATTGGAGGTTTACAACTTACAGTCGCTTGCATTGGCATGTATGTAGCGTGTCTACCGGAGATATGCACTCCAGTTCGAACTTCAATGTGGAGGGCCTGTCCCGTGATGTTCATGCATGATGTGGCTTGGTGTGCAAATTAAGTGGGCTGCTGACCATATCCCATTATCCCATTGGGTGATTGCTCTACAACTTACAGACTTTCAAGTATATACCGCCACACGTAAAAAAAAATTAGGGATGCCGAAGATGCCCAAATTTATGAAAAAGTTTGTACGTTAGGGATAAGAGTCGACTAGGTCTGGGATAAGGCATCAATCACCCCCCCCCCCCCCCACACACACACACGCACCTTACCGCCGGCGCACCAATGTAGTGGGACGCCGGTGGTAAATTGATTACCACTACACTCTGTTCCACCAGTGGTAAGGGGGCTGAGATTTTCTCTCCACCCCCCCCCCCCCCACACATCGCTTTTTTGGCTTTGGAAAAAATAATAGAAATTTCAAAAAATAAAATTCTTCGAGATGTCCATGTGTTATGTCTTCTACTTGTTCGGAAAATTAACAAACATTAATTTCGATATGTTATGCAAAATAGCGTCATGTTTCGATAAAACGTCATTCAAGAAAAAAATAACAAAAAATTTACCGCGGGCGAAACCTATCCCGGCTCGTCCTCTCCTCTCCGCCACCGCCTCGGGCTCCCCTCCACGACCGCCTCGAGCTCCTCCTCCTGCACCTCCTACACCTCCTGCACCAGCGCGGCGACGACAGCACGGCCGAGGGGCGACCCATGGCCACGGTTCCCGAGCTCGAGCTAGATCGAGATCGGCTTTTTTTTTTTTGAATTTTGAAAAAATACCGCTGGTGCACCAGGCTAGTGCACCGGCGATAAATCGTGTTACCACCGGCGCATCAGCCTGGTGCGCTCGCGGTAAGCCGCTACCACCGACCAGATCCCACCGGCGATAGCGGAATCTTGTGTGTCGGTGATACGACTTTTGCTAGTAGTGCAACGGAGAACAATTTGGATTCCCACCCAACTCTTGAATGCATACATGATAAGTACTTCCCTCCATTTCATATTATAAAATAGTGAATTAATACATCGAAATGTGTACATATGAATCAGCTACACCAAATATGGAACGGGGGGGGGGGGGTGCATATGATACTCCATCCAAAGCTTGATTATTCATATAGGTAACTAATAATATATGAGTGTCTGCATCAAACCGATACAGAAGTCAGGGTTCACCCTTCTTTTAGAAAACTGAAAAGTTCTTAAAATGTGTGAATATAATACACCCAACCTACTCCTCCCTCCGGCAACCTCCCCACCCACCGTCGCCACACGGGCGTCGGCGAGCAAAGCCCGTGCGGCGCGGTGGCGGCTCTCCTCGACCATTTCCATGGTCGCAGCGACTACGGCTTCCCCAACCCTTCTTATGGCGTTGGTGCGGATGGAGATGTGGACAGGAGCTAGGCGTACTGGCGGCGGCCGACGGCGCGAGGCAGCGGTGATGTAGGCAGGCCTGATCTGAGTGCACATGGGCTCGGTCGGGCCGCGACCTGCAACGCCTGTTCTCTTTGTCGTCTTCGTTGGCAGCACCCGGGCTCTCCTGGACTAGCCGCATCTAGAAGAAATCTTGGGCTCCATCCTCAGACAGGGCGGAGGTGGCCATCTTCAACACCAGAGGTAGTCGGCATGAGGTTCGGTTGTCGGATCGCGAGATCAACTATCAAGTCCAAGTTGCGAGTCGGGAAGACATAGTTGCCGGTGAAAACATAGCAGATTGCGGGCAATGGTGGCGTTCTACGTCGTTACCTTAATGAAGGCATCGTTGATCAACAATCGTCGTCCTACTCGTGTTGCTCCGGGGGAAAACCTAGGTGTTGCTCTTCCAGACCGAACAATGGCGGCACTGCGGTGTCGTTTTCTCTCTTGGGGACATCGTTTGTAGAGAAGTGTTGGATGTTAGAGGCTAAAGGAGGAGATATCAAGTCATGCCCGACTAACAGGTGCTACAATCAGTCAATCCTGTCAGCCAGGGGCTACGCACGGCGGATCCTCCATGGTGGCGTCAACAACACGCTTGATAAGGGCTATGCAGATCTTTGCTCTGAAGGTGGACCAATAGTTATATGATGGTGACGGCTTCTAAAGAGAGGGCATAAGGCGCTTGTCAAGGGTCTTTTTAACCGGTTGTGAGCTCCAGTTTCCGACATAGGGTAACTCAGGGATGCCCCCGGTTTTTAGTTGGTGTGGTGTTTGTTTCTGGTTTTAGGGCACATACCCTTACATCATTTTTCACCCATTATCGGGTTTGTAGGTGTTGAGTGATGGCTTCCATTTTTGTGATGTATACGCTTGACGGTTCCTTTGTTGAATAAAATCTGAAAAAAATCGTATGCATCGCTTTGATGCAGACGCTGGGGTTTCTTTCCCCTTGTCGAAAAAAGTGTGAGTATTATTTTGTAATATTGCTTGGGGATCATAGTAATGAAGAACAATCTTGTTATAAGGAACTGGTAGGATTGCTTATATATAATATTGATTTTGCAATCGTGACGAGAAGATTAAACACATATTTGTGTTGGGAAATTGTGAGGAGACCGGTTAACCTTTATTTCGATATTAGCGCACACTTAATAGTGATTTGGAAATATGCAGTGGAACCAATGTAAACTTTAAGACCATTGTGCACTAACTCATGCCTCTATGCTCGTGTCGGAAGGAAACATATGCTATGAAGGAAATAGTCTAAGCACTTGACAAGACGCTCTTTAAGCCAATGTCTGATCTAGTGCCTAGGATTTGAGAAGTGGGAACTATCGTAGCAAATAAACACACATGGACACCAATCGATATTTTTTAAACCTCTGAACTTTGAGAGGTGAAACCACCAGTCGAAGCCACATAAATTTTTTTCCCTATAATTAAATGGGAATACAATAAATTCTTCTCTGTAGAGCACTAGATGATCTCAGATACAAGCAGATCTTTGATGCCAACAACAAGATTTAGGACAGAAGAGCTAGTGACTGAAACAATCTCACCAAAAAAAATGGTGGAACAACAACTCGAATGAGGCAACGATGCAGACGTGGGTGGTGCCTTAGTTTCGCATCAAGTCATCATGAGTGCTACACTTGCCGAGTATTAATCTCTCCTTTAGTCATGACTTTATTCCTACCAAGTTTGTTCATGTGTTTATTTTGGTTATGTGCATCTCGAATGCGGAGGCCTGGAGCCTGAACTTTTTATTTGTGTTCTGATTTGATACTCTGTAAAGCTATTTCTAGAAAATGATTACCTCATTCGCAGAAAACAAATATAGAAAAGGATTATCCAAGACGATTTTCTAGTGAATTTAGTAGCTCTCAGTCGATACCGACAAGAATTGATCCGACTTAGACAGAGATTCAACATTTTCCTTTTTTTTTTTGAAATTACAAACAAACACTACTTTTGCACAAGATAAGAAAATTATTACAAAATAGCTAACATTTATGGATGTGTAATTGTCTATTAACAATTTCTAAAGTAAAATAAGATTTTGCCAGTCAACTTAGACAACATTTTATGCACCATATTACAACATGGTTATACTTTTTGTTGCGTCTATATGAACGAATTTATAAAATCTGGGATTTGCTAGTTCTCAGAGTTTGTGCTCAGTTAAATCCTACACCGTTAGATTTGCTTCATGATTTGTGTTAGTTATCTAACTGAGAACGAAATTAGTTCCCAGTCGACTGAGAAATAGCCACACCATTAAAATCTATTAGAAAGTAAATGATTCTCTGTCGATAGAGAAGTAGATATGTGCTTAGTAAAACACAATTTGATTTGCAAAATTACCATGGTAGATCCTTGCAATGGTGAATTTTTCGTCTACAGTAAAAGAATGACGGACAGATATAAGGCAATATGCTGGACCATGCAATTAGACTCTTGATCAATTAATGTCAATAAATATGCGTTGATACATGATTGTCACTCCTAATTAGCCAACAATTAGGTACTTCATAAATTCCTCTGATGAGATGAACATGCAAGGCTGGCTCTCAAGGTAGCTGATACAGCATATTTAAACAACTTCGAGTGCATATGGAGAGCCCATTTACGTGTACGTAATCGTAACCTTGCTCATCATATCTACAAAAAAGGAACCTAATATCTTGCTCTTACTACTAACACATAACATAGTACTAGCTTCATGATCAATGATTGAACCTGCGGAACAGAAATGCAGGGCGGTCATCCCGTGAGCTAGCATTCCCCGCGGCGCCAACGTTTCTTCTCCATCGCTCCTAAACCAAACAAAAACCGAGGCCCAGACGCAAACCAAGTGGCTAGCTAGCCAAATAAGCCGTGTGGTTTCTGATCGGCTTGTGTCAACATCGTCGAGCTATTGATCGATCCAGCTCACGCACAACCTTCCTCTCCGGTCCATCCATCGTCTGGAATGAGAGGATGTCACCCCAGGCCCCTTTCCAATGGCCTATAAAAACCACAACTTGCACTCGTCTGCTTCACAAACATAGAGAAAGAATATATACAGAGAGTAGTTAAAACCCAGATTGATGATGGCTTCCTGTTCCAAAAGAACATTCGCGCTGATTCTGTGCTCTGTGCTGCTACAGCTTGCCGGCGTGGCCCGCGCCGGCAACTTCTACCAGGACGTGGACATCACGTGGGGCGACGGGCGCGGCAAGATCGTTGGCGATGGCAGCCTCCTGACGCTGTCCCTGGACAGGGCCTCCGGCTCTGGGTTCCAGTCCAAGAACCAGTACCTCTACGGCCGTTTCGACGTGCAGCTCAAGCTCGTCCCCGGCGACTCCGCCGGCACCGTCGCAACTTTCTACGTACCCAACACGCTCTGCCTAACTTCCAGCCGTACGTTGGCATTAGGCGTGTACTGATTCGTGCATATGTGGCGTGTTTGCAGCTGTCTTCTCAGGGGTCGGCGCACGACGAGATCGACTTCGAATTCCTGGGCAACGCGAGCGGCGAGCCGTACACGGTGCACACCAACGTGTACAGCCAGGGGAAGGGCGGCCGGGAGCAGCAGTTCCGCATGTGGTTCGACCCCACCGCCGACTTCCACACCTACTCCATCCTCTGGAACCCCACGCACATCCTCTTCTACGTCGACGGCACGCCCATACGGGAGCACCGGAACCGGCAGGCCACCACCGGGGTGCCCTTCCCGACGCAGCAGCCCATGAGGGTGTACGCCAGCATGTGGGACGCCGAGGAGTGGGCCACGCAGGGCGGCCGCGTCAAGACGGACTGGTCGCGGGCGCCCTTCACGGCGTCCTACAAGGGGCTGGCGGCGAGCGGGTGCGCCTCGCAGGACGCGGCGGCGTGCGCCAGGTCCAACGGCGCGTGGATGTACCAGGAGCTCGACACCACGGCTCAGGACCGCCTCCAGTGGGTGCAGAAGAACTACATGATCTATAACTACTGCGCCGACACCTGGAGGTTCCGGCAGGGCGCCCCGCCAGAGTGCGCCGCCGCCAAGTAGGATTATTTATTTTAGTCTGCAACTTGATTTTGTTGTGGATGCGGGGCCGTGGTATAGAATTTCTTTGCGTATGTACTATACAATAAATTCAGCGTGTTGTATATGACTAGATTTCGCCATTCCATTCAAAATTGCGTGATTGCGCCTACATGCTTTTGTTGGGATATTGTTCCGTTATCTGACGATGATAGCGAAATCTGGCCTATTCTAGGTCATGTATGTTTGAAAAATCTCCTTTTTTCTGTGAAACTAGCTTTGGATGACCATGTATCTTTGAAAAATCTCCTTTTTTCTGTGAAACTATTCTAGGCCGTGGTATAGAATTTATGTGCGTATGGATGACCATGCATGCAATATATACAATAAAGTCAGCGTGTAATACTATATGACTAGCTTTCGCAAATTCTCAGTTGCGTGATTGCCCCTGCATGCTTTTGTTGAGATGTTGTTCCGTTATGTGACGATGATAGCGAAATCTGGCCTATTCTAGGTCATGTAGCTTTGGAAAATCTCCTTTTTTCTGCGAAACTAGCTTTGGAAAATCTCAATATTACCCTAAGCAGCTTGCACACTACTATTCCACCAACACAGACAACACCAACATTACAGAGAACGTCCCAACATCAAAGGAAACGAGATTGCTAATTCGAATCTAGATGAGATTAAGGAAGTGCTTGGTCAAGTGCTCAGCCGTTTGATGTACATCATGATTTATGCTGGTCTAGTCTGAAGCAGGGCCTTTTCGGTTTCAAATGACACTAGTGGAAAATGTCCCCCTTTTGCACCGGTTCAGTTGCGAACCGGTGATAAAGGGAGCACCAAGTGGCGGCTGTCGGGCACCCGAGCGAGAGGACCTTTAGCACCGGTTCGTAATAGGGTCTGCCGCGGCAGGAAAATGTCCCAAAACGCTGCCGCGGCAGAACCCCGCTACCGTAATTTTTTCGAATTATTTTTCAGTCCCTTTTTTCTTTTTTTTCAGAATTTCTAATATTTTAGTTATTTCACTAGTTTAGTCTCTAACTACCCTTATCTCTAGTCTAATTACTTACTCGTGCTCAGACTTCCCGCTCGGTCACTCATCCTCCCACTACTCTAGCACTAGCACGCTTAACTTTTTAGTTCCTTTCCATCCCGCATCCAAGTGCTTCGCGCGCATGTATGTGATACTAGTATCATATCAATCCTATTAACATATCGGTCGATGTCATATTTCTTTATTGTTCGAATTTCAAATAATTCTTTTAATAAACAAAAGTAATGATATAATAATAATCTTGAATAAATAAATAAACATTAACTTTATAATTTGTATTATTTTTAATTATTATTAAATTTTAGTTTTTTTTTGCCAAACCTAAAACCTGAAAATTTGACAAACTTATAATCTGCAGAGTATAATCTTTATGCAGGATGCAATTATTAATTTTAAGTTTGGAAAATTAAAATATATATATATATATAATCCTAAATTTCTAGAAAAAACTAAAATCTTCCTGCTTTCATATTTTAATTTGGAATTTTGAGAATCTAAAAACTGGCTAACCGGGTAAAACCAGGTGAATTCGGATATAACTTTTTCCCACGATGATTTTGATATATTATACGTTTTTTCGCGACGTCGTATGCAAAAGTTAATGCGGTTTTACCATTTTTTAAACTTTTTTTGCAAAAAAAATTGAAATTCAAATTTGTTAATTTTCCGTAATAGTAGGTTGCGTAACATACAGGAATCTCAAAAGATTTTATTTTTTGAATTTTCTATCATTTTTTTTCTATTTTACAGTGTTAAAAAAGCGATCCACGGGGGGTGGGGGGTGGAGGTGCGTGGGGAGCAGAAAAACCTTTTGCACCGGTTCGTGTTACGAATCGGTGCTAAAGGTCCAGCACGAACCGGTGCTAATGCCCCCTGGACGTCCAGACCGCACGAACCGGTGCTAATGACCCCCTTTAGCACCGGTTCATGCCAAATCCGGTGCAAAAGCTCTTTGGAGCAAAAAACCAAAGCCCTTGTTTCTACTACTGTGAGTTGCAGGTGAGAATCCAGCAAGAGCTCGGTCTGATTTGCATCATGATTCATGCTGGTCTCAAAGTTGCATGTGAATTAAGTCTGAAATTAAAACAATACGTTGACAATGTCTCGTCGAGAATTAATCAAATTATTAGTCAATTGAGATCTTGCACACTCGAAAGAAAAAGGTTTCACTAACCTATATACACTTGTCCAGCACTACGGTGTCGCACAACAGAACTCATTGATACGTCTCAAACGTATCTATAATTTCTTATGTTTCATGCTAGTTATATGACAATACTCACATGTTTTATTTACACTTTATATCATTTTGATGCATTTTCCGGCAATAACCTATTAACAAGATGCCGAAGCGTCAGTTCCTGTTTTCTGTTGTTTTTGGTTTCAGAAATCCTACACAGGAAATATTCTCGGAATTGGACGAAACAAAAGCCCACGGTCTTATTTTCCACGGAGCCTTCCGAAGTCCGAAGAGGAGACGAAGAGGGGCGACGAGGCGGCCACACCCTAGGGGGGCGCGGCCCCACCCCTGGCCGCGCCGCCCTATGGGGTGGGCCCCTCGAGCGTCCCCCGACTCTGCCCTTTCGCCTATTTAATCTCTCCATCGCGAAAACCCTATTACCGAGAGCCACGATACGAGAAAAGTTCCAGAGACGCCGCCGCCGCCAATCCCACCTCGGGGGATTCTGGAGATCGCCTCCGGCACCCTGCCGGAGAGGGGAATCATCACCGGAGGACTCTACATCATCATTCCCGCCTCCGGATTGATGCGTGAGTAGTTCATCCTTGGACTATGGGTCCATAGCAGTAGCTAGATGGTTGTCTTCTCCTCTTGTGCTATCATGTTTAGATCTTGTGAGCTGCCTATCATGATCAAGATCATCTATTTGTAATGCTACATGTTGTGTTTGTCGGGATCCGATGAATATGGAATACTATGTCAAGTTGATTAATTGATCTATCATATATGTGTTGTTTATGATCTTGCATGCTCTCCGTTGCTAGTAGAGGCTCTGGCCATGTTGATACTTGTGACTCCAAGAGGGAGTATTTATGCTCGATATTGGGTTCATGTCTCCGTTGAATCTGGGGGAGTGACAACAACCCCTAAGGTTGTGGATGTGCTGTTGCCACTAGGGATAAAACATCAATGCTTTGTCTAAGGATATTTGTATTGATTACATTATGCACAGTACTTAATGCAATTGTCTGTTGTTTGCAACTTAGTACTGGAAGGGGTGCGGATGCTAACCCGAAGGTGGACATTTTAGGCATAGATGCATGCTGGATAGCGGTCTATGTTCTTTGTCGTAATGCCCTAAGTAAAACTCATAGTAGTCATCATGATATGTATGTGCATTGTTATGCCCTCTCTATTTGTCAATTGCCCAACTGTAATTTGTTCACCCAACATGTTATTTATCTTATTGGAGAGACACCACTAGTGAACTGTGGACCCCGGTCCATTCTTTTACATCTGAAATACAATCTACTGCAATCTCTGTTCTCTATTGTTCTTTGCAAACAAACATCATTCTCCACACCATACGTTTAATCCTTTGTTTACAGCAAGCCGGGTGAGATTGACAACCTCACTGTTAAGTTGAGGCAAAGTATTGTGAGTGTGTTGTGCAGGTTCCACGTTGGCGCCAGAATCCCTGGTGTTACGCCGCACTACACTCCTTCACCAGCAACCTTCACATGACCTTCATCTCCTACTGGTTCGATAACCTTGGTTTCTTACTGTGGGAAAACTTGCTGCTGTACGCATCACACCTTCCTCTTGGGGTTCCCAATGGTCGTGTGCTTCACGCGTCATCACTCATCTCACACCTATTTATCCCCGGCCGTGGGGCTCACATCTGAGAAAGGATTGACATCAACCACTAGCTTTTTCGGATTCCATTTGATCAAGTGAAGCCTTCAACAAATATGGTACTGTAGGAAACCATTTTCTTAGATAATTTCTAACATGTCTTTGTTGTAGAAAAAAATTCAAGTAATATGACCGTCACAAATGATGGACACAAGAACAAGAAATAAATATGATTAATAACTAACTTTGAAAAGTATACCATATTGTGTTTGACAAGATTGGAGCTTGTCAAACCAGTCACAAATGACATTCCGATAAAGGATTGGCTAGTGGTAGGATATCGAAGAGACAATCTTCCTCATCCTCGCTATGGTTGCATCTATGGGCGATAATGACAGACTCAAATAAGTCTTCCTCGCCACCACCGCCATAGAGAATACTTCTCCTCGTTATATCTCTTCTCACAGAAAAAACGTGACATTTATCCACTCGTGCGACCTTTGTGTGAGATGAATTGACTCCATGGAAGAGATCACAGGCCTCGTCCACAGTTTTCCTCAAATCCAGTGCAATCTAATATATTATGACCTAAAACCATATTTGATATGAGGCTATATGCTGAGTCATCACTACTAGAAAAACAGGTAGCCCCAATATTGCTAGCAGTGACGCACAATGTTACTGGTGCGTCACTGCTATATAGCAGTAGCGCACCACTAAGATGTGCGCCACTGCTATCCCATTTTGAATGACACACTAGGGTTAGGGATGCACCACGGCTATTCTTCATCCTAGTTAACACTTGGTGTTGCGTGCCACTGATATGTATGGAAGGGAGGGGTGGGAATTTTAGGCACCACCTAGCAGTGACATTGCATGTCTTGGTGCACCACTCGTGTATGACCCCCCATAGATTGTTTTTCAGTTTTGAGAAAATAAAAGAAAATGATGAAAATTTCAAATTTCAGAATCCTTTGAGATGGTCATGTGTTATGTGTTCTAATTGTTAGGAAAATTAACATACATGAATTTCGACTTTCTTGCTTGCAAAATGGGGTCTTGTTTCGGAAAAAACGGCTTTGGTTTTGCATACAACCTCCGATGAAAAAGTTTTTTATATGAAAATGTATCCATGGGGAAATGTTACATTTGATTTAGTGGCGCCATGTTTACTGATATTTTAGATTCTTCAAAATAAAAAAAAGGAAACAATTTTTTTGGAGATTTTAGATTTCGCTAATTTTTTTCAAAAAAAAATAAATATATAGCAATGGAGCACCTACGCTTGAGGTGTGCCGCTGCTATGTTGGATGGCCCGTATTCGGATGCGCAATCCAATGGCTTCCAACATGTGTAAATAAACACACGATTTGTGTGCTCCTTATCCTGCATTCTAACTGTTCGGGGCAAGTGCTCTCCTTCATCCCCCCCTTATCCTTCCATCTCTCCTTCCTCCTTCCTCACTTCCCTTCATCCACCTCTTTTATTCTCATCTCCTCCTGTCGAGGGTGCTCCTCGGCAATGCCCACCTTTTGGGGCTTAGGGTTGACGGAATCCTGCAGGCTAACACGAGATATTGGATACCAAACAAACGGGGAGAGAGATTTACCCAGGTTCGGGACCCTCGATGAGGTAAAACCCTTACTTTCTGCTTGTCTGATCTTGATTAATGAAATTATCGGGTTACAATGGGATAGCCGAAGGCTAAGACTAAGATCTCGTCGATAGGCTAAGATTTCTAATGACCTAGCTCTAGACTTGCGGTGAATCTGGCTGCGATGATTGTGTGTCCCTCGGCAGACCCTCTCCTGGCCCTTATATTGCAGGCCAGGTCTCGAGAGTTCTGTCCGGGTTCGACTAGGTTACAAGAGTTTCTATATCTAAACTTTTCTTGTTCTTCGTCTTCTTGCCTTAATCATCAAGAATCTTCTTTCGGAACAGACGTAGCGGCCCACCTTGGTCGGTGGATGATCATCATGGGCCCCTGGCTGGGCCGTAGGAGGTAGCGTAATGCGTTCCTCTTTCAAATAGGGTGAAAGTATTATCTGATAAGGCAAATTCTGCAAAAGAGTCGATGCCTCTGATTATTGGAAGTGATCGTGTCGCCACTCCTCCACCAAGAACATCTGTGGTCAAAGTGAAAGCTTCGATGATTAATCCTTCGGCAAGCGCTTACGCTCCTCCATCTTCGCGTGATCATGTAAGCATACCTTTTTAAATAGGCAATATCCAGCGTGGTATAGTACCCACCAGCCCCCGAGCCGATGATTTGCTCTTTGAAGAAAGCTAAGTATAGGCTAAGATATGCATGTTGTATATTATGACATAATCCTTCGATTCTTTTGCTGCAACCAATTTATGCCACAGTTGATGCCGTGGTAGATTTTCCTAATCAATTCACTCAACTAGAATCAAAAAACGTCCAACTTCGCAAGGCTGTTAAAACTTCGGCTGACCAAGTGCTAGAAGCTAACAGGCTAGCAGCCGAAGCGCAAAGTGAGAATACATGTTTAAAGGACGAACTGAAGAAGTTAAAGAAGAAAATGAAGGATGAGCAAGAGGCAGGGCTCAAAGCTTTTGTTGAAGCTGACGAAAAGGAAGGTGCCTTTCGCGAGTCTATTGCGAGTTTGCTAAGTAAGGTTTCTTCGTATTTGTATGCTTCTTCTTCAGAATACTTTCCTGTTGTGATGAATTGTTTCTTCATGATTTTGTAGGTACTGCTGACGTGCCTGTCGACCGTACGAACAAAGTTCGAGTGGACTCGATGTCGGATGCCCTTTCATTTACAACTGAATCCAGCAACCAGATTCAAGATCTCTTGAAGAAGACCAAGGGGCTTTGTCGAGATTATTTTCGATGATATTCCCGAAGCTGGATCAAAACATGACTCTTGGAGAAATGGCGGATACTTTCTTCATCGACTCTTCTGACGCCATTGAGGTATTGAAGCGATGTTCTCGTCTTTACGGTGCAGTCCTCACTTTTCAATTTTTGGACCATGTTCTGATCAGGAGAAGCTATCCAAGGCACTTCCAGTGGATATCAATGATTGTCTTGTTGACCTTAAGCCTTTCAAGAAGTCCTCACTGTCGTGCACCAATCGACTCCTACAATTACTTGATGAGGACAAAAAGAAAGATGTATCTGAAGCTGCACCGAGTTCATCAGCACAAACTTGATCAAGCATGGCCTACTAGCTTTTAGTTGTAACCTGAATACATTCGATATTTGATCTGTAGAGAATTAAGCTGGCTCTGTTGTCGGCACTTAACACCCTTTTGAATGAAATGCTTTGCGCGCTCCCGATGGAACTAGCTCCTACTTCTTCGTCTCTCACTGGAACCATGGAACCAGCTCGCCGGAGCCAATCCAATGAGGCATTGACCGTCAACGCCTGGCCTGGTCCCAAGCCCATCTCCACTGCTCCCTTTCCTCTTCATCGATCCTTCTTCGCCTCGACGCTCCATCAGCGAGATCGACCACCACCATGTCCTGCTATGTCCCCATCCTCCATCCACGAATCAACAATAGCATGCAAGCTTGGGGCTAGCAAAACCGCAGATGTTGGGGCCTCGCCGGCGACTCGCCTTCTTCTTCGCCACTGGTGTCGTAGCTCGCCGGTGACTCGCCTCCATGTTTGCCACGGGTCTGCCAGTTGATTTTCGTCCGCAAGTTGATTTTGTTGCGAATGCGGGGCCGTGGTATAGAATTTCTGTGCGTATGGATGACCATGCAAAGTATACAACAAATTCAGCAAATAGTATGTGACTAGCTCTAGCACACCAAAGTTCTTCAGCATAGAACCAGCATGTATTGGATGATTAAGAGGGCAAGAACCTCTAGCACACCAAAGTTTAAATTCTAGGTTTATCACTTTGGTGTCTATTAAAAAGTGGAATTTTCTTCGATGGAAGTCAATGTCTCCATCGATAGTAAGGCGTCTATCGTAACTTCATTAATCTCAAGACTCATCACTAGTTCGGTCAGCGTGCCGATGTTGCAAAAGTTCGTCCTTTACTTATCCTCGTGAAACCTGGAAATGGACCTGTCCCAGCTCACAAGGCCATCCTGAAAATGGGCTCTTTCGGCATTTGGAACGGCCTGCTGACTGTGGGGGGTGGCTGACCGGGTCAGCTCGGGCGCCGCGCTGAAGGAGCGCGCCATTGGCGCGGTGGTGGAAGTGTGGAACAGACGGAACAGGTGGTGCTCTCCGACGAGTACCACAACTTCGCCGCTAGGAACGCCGGCCTGTGGGTGGACCACTAGGGCGCTGCTCACCAAGGCCGTCAACGGCCAAGAAGGCCTCATGCCCTCATCTGGACGCTGGAGATGCGTATAGGCTAGGATGCAGCTGGGCGAAACCTATACGCCGACTAGGTCGGTGGATACCGGCCACCGACCACCCCCTGGTCGGGTAATGGCCAGGCCCATTTGTGTCTGTTTATCTTTTATCTTTTTCTTTTCTGGTTTTTTTTTTCTGTTTTCTTTTTCTTTTTTTTCTGTTTTCGGTTTTGTTTATATTTTTTCAGATTCGAAAATTTTAATTTTTAAAAATTATTTAAATCGAGAAAATGTATAAATTCAAAAATGTTCAAATTTGAAAACCATTCAAATTCGAAAATCGTTCAAATTTGAAAACCGTTCAAATATGAAATTTGTTCAAATTCGAAAATTTTCTAATATAAAAATCGTTCAGATTCGAAAATTGTTCAAATATAAAATTTGTTCAAATTCAGAAATGTTCAAATTCGAAAATTGTTCATAGAAAAAAATACATTTTTTGTTCAAATTTAAATATATTAAAATCTGAAAAATGTTCAAATTTTTTATAAAGTGATTTATTTTTAATTTGAATTTTTTAAATTTGAATTTTTAAATTTTGATAAATGTTCAGATTTTAAACGAAAATATAAACAGAAAAGAAAAACATATTTTTTAAAAAAGAAAAGAAACATCAGAAAAAAAACAAAAAAGAAAAAAACGCATTACCTGATGTTGGGCCGCGGCCCAGCTAACTACCCAGGACGTGCGGGGGTGTGCGGCATCCTCCAAGGGCCGACCAGGTCGGTGTCCAGGAGCTCCCTGCAGCTGTTTTAATCCTGCCTAATTCGGATTCAGAGATCAACGCAAGATTGATTCGGGTTGTGTCTCGTTTCAATTGTTGAGACGCACGAGACGTGATCGATTTTGACCAGGTCTTCTTGGCCCAGGTTGCTCTGCCGTGTTCGGACCGGCTGGCAATTTTGGCAATCTTGGACAAGAATACAAGATTCATACGCGATTCGCTCCAATGGTAGGTTATGCCCATATAATCATCTGGCCAGTACCCTACGCGGTCGAGTTGCTCTGCCGCCTAAACACGGCGGCCGCCGTCGTTTCTCTCGTTGCTCGTCGCCTCTATCCTGCGTGAAGCCGCCCATGGACCATACGGAATCCCTGCCCGACGATGTGCTCGCCAGCATCCTCCGCCGCCTGTCGGCGTGCGACCTCGCTGCCTCCCGCTGCGTCCGCAAGTCGTGGCGCGCCGTCGTCGACGCCCGCCGCCTGATGCTCACGCACGTCCTCCCGCACTCGCTGCAAGGCATCTTCATCAACTACATCGACTACAAGCGCCCGCACTGCCTCTCGCGCCCCTCGGCGCAGAAGCCACTGATCGACGGCAACCTAGACTACCTGCCTGGCTATACCCAGGACTTTAACACGATTATCGACCACTGCAACGGCCTCTTGCTCTACGAGGCGGGCTTGCTCTATGTGGTCAACCCAGCCACTAGACGGTGGGACAGTGTCCACTGCAAGGGCGACGTCAACCAAGCATACCTCGTGTTTGACCCTGCCGTCTCACCACACTACGAGCTGTTGTTCATCCCCGACATACCTAAGGAGACCTTTCAAGGGCACCAAACAAACCCACACGATACCATGGAATGGCCACCATCGTTATGGACGATGAACGTATTCTCGTCCAGTTCAAGACAATGGCAGAAGAGGTCCTTTGTCCGCCAAGACGATGCGGTGGGCACAGTAGCTAGCGTTCGCGTAGATCCAACTGAGCCAATATCCATGTATTATGGTGGTCTAATGCGGCGATTTGCTGTATACTGGGGTGGATCACTCTATGTGCATTGTCGTGGTGCCTTTGTTGCAAGGTATTGCATCTAGCCTATTTTAATTTGCAATCTTGCCTTACCATTTCTTGTATCACTGGTTTCTCTTTTGTGTGTGAATCTTTCTATACTGAATTGTTGAAACTTTGTCAATAAATTGACATTTGCAGGTTATGTTTGTCAAGTGGCACGTATCAGGTTATAAAAACGCCTGGAGCTATTGGGAAAAGCAAAAATGTGCAGTATCTTGGGAAATCTGAAAAAGGGGTGTACCTTGCAACGATCTATAACGATAGGAAACTCCGGGTGTGTAACCTTGTTGAATCGGACGGACAAATAGATTGGGTGTTGATTCATCATGTTGATCTTGATCCATTGGCATCATTACCATGGAAAGATCACGGTGGATTCAAACAAACTTGGACCTTAGATGAAGAAGAAAAAGATGATGATTATGAGATGATGAAGAAGACGATGATGATGTGGATGACAACAACGACAACGGCGATGGAGGAGGAGGAGGAGGAGGAGGAGGAGGAGGAGGAGGAAAACGAAGAAGGAGAAAACAATAACATATTGAAGGGGGTGAACCTAAGATGGAACTCTAAAGATGGTGATGAAAAAGGAGAAGTTCAAGATGAAATGGAGGAAGAAGAACGTGGAAAAAATGACGCTTTGCAAATGGAGGAATATATGGAATGGAACTCGGACGATGAGAATGTTATGAATATTGAAGATGATTATAATAGTTGCGGCATGAACATCTATTTTCTTGGATTTCACCCCTACAAAGAGGTTATTCTCTTGGGTCTATCACTAGAAATAGGAGTGGCTTATCATTTGAAAAGCTCGAAGGTTCAGTATCTTGGAAAAATCCGACCCAAAGATTACGACAATGGGCATGCAACTGGTATGTTTGATGCCTTTCCTTACACACCTTGCTTGATTGGGGAACTTCAAAAGCACGCTTCAAGGAGTCATTGAAGATGATAGAGCATTTTGGCAGTGAAGAGATTAAGAAGTGATACCGTGATGTGTCTGAGTCCTTGTTTAATTTTTTGGTGTTCATCTCTTTTAAAGTGCTCCTGGTTTGCTTGGTGCTTAACATGTGTTACTTATTCTCTAGATTATTGTTTCCATTTGTATGGTTTTACTTTATGTGACGAAGTCATAGCCTCATAGGTGCTTGCATATATTTCTCTTGTTTCCTTCGGACGTTTATCATTTTCCGGCATGCACTGATCGACATGTGCTGAATTTAAGTAAAATGTGCACCGGTCCAGAACATCCAAACATACTCGGTTAATTCTTTGTGCTTTCTAACAATAGTTGAATAATCTGTTTAGATTTCCATTCGTTTGGGTTCCTAATGATTCGTTTGAAATGGTTAGGACTTGGGAGTACTTACTCCAGATGTTACTCAAACTCGAACTCGATCACCCCAAGATGCTACTCCAAGTAAGGACGTTCTTCTTATACCTGCTTATCTGCCACTGCCCCAAACGCTTCTTAATATTGAGGATGATTATAGAAGCGGCACCATGAACATCTACTTTCGCCGCGCACCAGTTGGGCCTACAGTACTCATCGTTTCCGCCCCATTGGGCCACATGGCTCACCTAGCTGCTTTTGTTGGGTTGTATAGTATATCCTCAAAAAAGAAAAAGAAAACTGGGTTGTATAGTGTATACATCGCTCAAAACCAGTCCATGTAAGACACTTAAGGAATTAACATTTTGCCGTTTTCATTCAAAATCTCCCATATGAAAAAGCAGCTTTAATTCTTTCACTTTCATTTCAGAGAAACGATCTTTTTCCATGTCAAAAAAGGGAAAATTCATCCTTTTTTTGTTCTTGAAGGTGGCCATGTTGTATAACGCATGACACCTATAGAACCATAAAAGCCACCTTCCGCTGGAACTGCAACCTAGAGAATCACACGACATAGGGATATGGTTCGGGAGAATCTGTCAGGCGACACCGTGCGCAATAGATTTCGTGACGCATGGTGTGCAACTGTGCATGGCCATGTCGCCACGAACTTATCCCGTCCAGCAATCCATCCATCCATCCATCCATCCATCCATCCGGCCCTGACAATTTTGAGAAACACTGTCAAACGCAGTTGCTCGTTGTACATTTTTTGATAATAAAGGGGCGAAATCATTCCGTTGCCAGGGAGTGGTTGCCCCGCGGGCAAGCCATTTCTTTTACTTGTACGTACCACTCGATCCGTACTCATCACGGTTGAGATAATGAAAACGACATCGCAATGAAGCTTCCGGCGGTGCTAAACTTTTCTTTAAGTAGGGTAGATCGATCCGGTTAATGATCGGTACTGACGGTGCAGCAGGAAACAGTCCAGGATCTCTGAAAGTTCGTAGCAAGATCTAGCGGTTGCCATGGCTCTAGCTAAACATGCACAGTGCAGCTTCAACTTCAAATGTAGCTCGTTGGATACAGCGTCAACATTCATGCCTAAACCTAGATTGCCCGCCCACGAACATATCAGACCTTTCACAATGGGAAGGTTCTTAGAGCATCTCCAGCCGCGTCCTCCAGAGCGTCTCCCAAACGGTGTCGGATTGAGCGTTTGGGGTACGTGTTTTGTTCATATCACATTTGGGGGACGTTGCTCCCCAGCAGCATCTCCTAAACGCCGTTTCCAAAAAAAAATTTAGGGTTTTCGAAAACACAACCATTTATTAAATATAGTATACAAATAAATTTGTTTGCCGAGATTGTTTTCAAATTAAAATCAACAGTTCATAATCTGCCACAGCTTCAAGCACCACACTGCAATATTCATGACACCCTTTGTATATACCTTGCCAGGCAAACGGAAAGTTCTTCCATGACCAGTGAATGGAATCGATGTCTTCAATCATTCTATAGAATCCTCTGACAGCATTTTGTATCATGATCTTTGCAGTCTCTTCCTCAGTTGGTCCTCTCAATTAGTATTTGCCAAACTTTTCCACCACAGCTCGGCAAAATTTGTACATGCACTCAATGGCAGTTGACTCACTCATGCGAAGGTAGTCGTCCTGTGTATCAGCAGGTGCTCCATATGCAAGCATTCTTATGGCGGCGGTGCACTTCTGAATCGAAGAGAACCTGGCAACGCCTACAGCGTCGTGCTTGAGCTTTAAGTAGGGGTCGAACTCTTGAACATCATGGAGGATATTCATGAACAAACGCTTGCTCATCCTATACCGGCGCCAAAAATTGTTAGCATGTGTTGCCTCATCTGCGAAGTAGTCGTTGTGCAGCATGATATGCCCCTCCATCCTCTGGCGGGGCTTGGACTTCTTTCTCCCCGGTTATGATCCTCCGCGGCGCGGCCTCTTCCGCTTCTCCGCCTCAGCGTCAATAATGTCCTGGAGGGACGCGATGATCAGCAAATGCTCCCGGATGTCGTCATCGAAGGCTTGCTCGTCCTCCAGCAGTCGGACAAGCATCTCGTTGTCGCTATCCATGTCTGAAGCAAAATCAATGGTTAAAATTGCGTCGCGGCAGACGAAGCAAAGAACAGTGGGCAATCGCGCCTACCTGGCAAGTCGTCGAACACCTTGTGTGCGTGGAGGTGGGGCAGGTTTGACGCCGTGTTCTGGAACGAGTTGGTGAAGCGGCGGCGGCGAAACGACTGGCGAGAGTGCCAGCCGCGACGACGGTGCCGACTCTCAGAAGAGATCAGTTGTCGAAACGGCCGGCAAATCCAGCAGCGGCGGAGGGGTGGGAGGCGCGGGAGGGAAGGCGCGACGAGAAATAAAAGGCGCGAACCAACGGTTATGGAAATAGTCACCGACAGGTGGGAGCCCGCCTCGCTTTTCGTTGTGTCCGGCGTGCCAGGAGCGTCCCCTGTGTAGAGGGGACGGGCTTGGGCGCGGGACACCGTATTGGGCCGCGTCGGACAAAAAGAGGCTTTGGGCCACGCAGCTGGGAGCGTTTTTTGTCCAACGCGCCCCAAATCCCTGTGAAGGGCGCTTTGGGGACGCAGCTAGAGATGCTCTTAGCATTTTTTTATAAAAGCAATTGAAACGTAAGAGAGTAACTAGTAGTACAATGCATTGTCTCTTACTGTTGTATCTAAATTCAATGATTTTGCTCTCATGCATGTGTTTGATTGGGCTATTAATTCCTTTTACCTATGGTTGCGTGAAAATGTTGTATCTAAGCTAAAATACACCACTCTCTTTCCTCATTTAATATGGTATCACATAAGCAAACTACCTAGGAAATCGCCCTAAGGAACCTTCATTTTGAAAGGTCTAAGGGCAAGTACAATAAGTCCTAATCAGCTGGCTATAAGGAGTAAAATAGTATATTATTGCTTAGTTGGAGGAGAGAGAGGAGGAGAGAGAAGGAGAGTGGGCTCTTGCATAAGAGCCAGCTCTAGTACGTGCTCCTAGGCACTTTGTGAGAGTGAATGGTGGGTCATACATCGATAAAGTACTACAATTTTATAGCTCACTATTGTATATGTTGGCTCTAAGTTGGCTATAGATGACATGGCACTTAGCTTATAGCCAGCAGCTGGCTACACTATTGGAATTGCTCTAACAGCAAGTACAATAAGTCCTAGTCAGCTGCTACAATGATTAAAATATTACATTTGTGTCCAGTTGAAGAAGAGAGAAGAGGAGAGAGAATCTAAGTGTGCTCTTATGCAAGAGCTAGCTCTAGCACGTGATCCTAGGCAAGTTGTGTGAATGAAAGGTGGGTCCTCCATTAAAAAAATAGTACATCTTTATAGCCAACTATTGTACTTGTTGGCTATGTGTTGACTATAGATTATATGACATTTTGCTTATAGCCAACAACCGGCTATACTATTGGAGTTGCTCTAAGTCAATCTTCATATAAAACCGGAAAGTGTCGGAGACACGTCAATCATGGCAAGAAACCGATCATCCAAATCATCTGACATTGACCAGCTCGAGATGTCCAGGCACCACGGCCTGACCTACGATCGAGCACCAAACTTGCACGGTCAAGTGCCTAAGGACATCACCTCTAGTGGCTCGACGCATTTCAAAAATAAAATATGTCAGTTTTGGTATGTTTAGATCGTCAGGAAAGAAACCATCCAACCATCTGAATCCGTTCACACTGACCAGCTCAATCGAGATGTCTAGGCACTAGGGGGCATGATCTATGATCGAGGGGTGATTCTCCCCTCGAACTGCTCCTCGATCACCTTGCGCAACCGTAAGTTGGGACCCTAGATCCCGCCAATCCCCACCTCCTCTCCCCCCTCCTCGGTTGGCGCTAATGTGCGTCACCGGGTAAAGCCCGCGTGGTGCCGGAAGTGTCGGGTATTCCTCTACCTGACGCGAGGGGATCTGTGTGGGGCGGCACCCTCCTTGGCGGCGGTGCAATTTGGCGGAGGTAGGTCGGGCCTGGCGTGGCATAGGGGCGACGTTGTGCATGTGGAGGCGACGATGGGGGAGGTGCCAGTGGTTATTGCGACCCGGTTGGAAGCGGCGACGGTGTGACTCCTCATGTGTGGTCTGAGGTGTCGCCTGCTAGAGAACTGGCGGTGGCGATATGGTGGGTTCGTATGAGGTTCTACGATGCGGTTGTCTTGAATCTGCGCTGATGATTTCGGTAGAAGGGTTTGTGCCAGTGTAGTCTAGCGTAACTCGCTGCTGCCGGGACCGGAGCAGGGGTTCCTTGGCCCTCCTATTCTCTCCCATGGTTCCTCTCACATGCGCTGCCCGAGCGACTTCTCTGTTCTAACCTCCACTCAGCCCGTGCTCAGCCTTCTCTGGTCCAGCGAGGAAACTGTCTCAACTTTCTGATTTCTCAGTGCTTCTCTCATGATATGGTTGTATCTCGGTGGGTGCTGTTGGCGTGGTAGTGGTTAACACACGTCCGTTGGGAACCCCAAGAGGAAGGTGTGATGCGTACAGCAACGAGTTTTCCCTCAGTATGAAACCAAGGTTATCGAACCATTAGGAGTCAAGTAACACGTGAAGATTGTTGGTGACGGAGTGTAGTGCGGCGCAACACCAGGGATTCCGGTGCCAACGTGGAACTTGCACAACACAATCAAAGTACTTTGCCCAACGTAACAGTGAGGTTGTCAATCTCACCGGCTTGCTGTAAACAAAGGATTAGATGTATAGTGTGGATGATGATGTTTGTTTGCGAAGAACGAGTAAAGAACAATTGCGATAGATTGTATTTCAGATGTAAAGAATGGACCGGGGTCCACAGTTCACTAGCGGTGTCTCTCCCATAAGATAAATAACATGTTGGGTGAACAAATTACAGTTGGGCAATTGACTAATAAAGAAGGCATAACAATGCACATACATATATCATGATGAGTACTATGAGATTTAATCGAGGCATTACGACAAAGTACATAGACCGCTATCCAGACATGCATCTATGCCTAAAAAGTCCACCTTCGAGGTTATCATCCGAACCCCTTCCGGTATTAAGTTGCAAACAACGAGACAATTGCATTAAGTATGGTGCGTAATGTAATCAACACAAATATCCTTAGACAAAGCATTGATGTTTTATCCCTAGTGGCAACAGCACATCCACAACCTTATAACTTTACATCACTTGTCCCAGATTCAATGGAGGCATGAACCCACTATCGAGCATAAATACTCCCTCTTGGAGTTACAAGTATCAACTTGGCCAGAGCCTCTACTAGTAACGGAGAGCATGCAAGAACATAAACAACATATATGATAGATTGATAATCAACTTGACATAGTATTCAATATTCATCGGATCCCAACAAACACAACATGTAGCATTACAAATAGATGATCTTGATCATGATAGGCAGCTCACAAGATCTAACATGATAGCACAACGAGGAGAAGACAACCATCTAGCTACTGCTATGGACCCATAGTCCAGGGGTGGACTACTCACACATCGATCCGGAGGCGATCATGGCGATGAAGCGCCCTCCGGGAGACGATTCCCCTCTCCGGCAGGGTGCCGGAGGCGATCTCCTGAATCCCCCGAGATGGGATTAGCGGCGGCGGCGTCTCTGGAAGGTTTTCCGTATCGTGGCTCTCGGTACTCGGGTATTCTCGACGAAGGCTTTAAGTAGGCGGAAGGGCAGAGTCGGAGGCGTCACGAGGGGCCCACACGCTAGGGCCACGCGGCCAGGACCTGGGCCGCGCCGCCCTAGTGTGTCGCCACCTCGTGGCCCCACTTCGTATCTCCCTCGGTCTTCTGGAAGCTTCGTGGAAAAATAAGACCCTGGACGTTGATTTCGTCCAATTCCGAGAATATTTCCTTTGTAGGATTTCTGAAACCAAAAACAGCAACTGGCTCTTCGGCATCTCGTCAATAGGTTAGTGCCGGAAAATGCATAAGTATGACATATAATGTGTATAAAACATGTGAGTATCATCATAAAAGTAGCATAGAACATAAGAAATTATAGATACGTTTGAGACGTATCAAGCATCCCCAAGCTTAGTTCCTACTCGCCCTCGAGTAGGTAAACGATAACAAGGATAGTTTCTGAAGTGACATGCTATCATAATCTTGATCAATACTATTGTAAAGCATATGAGATGAATGCAGCGATTCGAAGCAATGATGAAGATAATGAGTAAACAAATGAATCATATAGCAAAGACTTTTCATGAATAATACTTTCAAGACAAGTATCAATAAGACTTGCATAAGAGTTACTCATAAAGCAATAAATTCTTAGTAGAAAGCTTTGAAACAACACAAAGGAAGATATAAGTTTCAGCAGTTGCTTTCAACTTCAACATGTTTATCTCATGGATAATTGTCAACATAAAGCAATATAACAAGTGCAATAGGTAAACATGTAAAAATCAATGCACGCAGTTGATACAAGTGTTTGCTTCTAAGATAGAAGGAAGTATGTAAACTGACTCAACAATAAAGTAAAAGAATGGCCCTTCGCAGAGGGAAGCATGGATTACTATTTTTGTGCTAGAGCTTTTCATTTTGAAAACAAGAAACAATTTTGTCAACGGTAGTGATAAATCATATGTGTTATGTATAAGATATCCTATAAGTTGCAAGCCTCATGCATAGTGTACCAATAGTGCTTGCACCTTGTCCTAATTAGCTTGGATTAACATGGATTATCATTGCATAGCATATGTTTCAACCAAGTGTCACAAAGGGGTACCACTATGCCGCTTTGTACAAAGGTCTAAGGAGAAAGTTCGCATTGGATTTCTCGCTTTTGATTATTCTCAACTTAGACATCCATACCGGGACAACATAGACAACAGATAATGGACTCCTCTTTAATGCATAAGCATTCAACAACGATTAAAATTCTCATAAGAGATTGAGGATTAATTGTCCAAACTGAAACTTCCACCATGAATCATGGCTTTAGTTAGCGGCCCAATGTTCTTCTCTAACAATATGCATACTCAAACCATTTGATCATGAAAATCGCCCTTACTTCAGACAAGACGAACATGCATAGCAACTCACATGATATTTGATACGTCTCCGACGTATCGATAATTTCTTATGATCCATGCCATATTATTGATGATACCTACATGTTTTATGCACACTTTATGTCATATTCGTGCATTTTCTGGAACTAACCTATTAACAAGATGCCGAAGAGCCGATTCTTTGTTCTACTGCTGTTTTGGTTTCAGAAATCCTAGTAACGAAATATTCTCGGAATTGGACGAAATCAAGACCAGGGTCCTATTTTGCCACGAAGCTTCCCGAAGACCGAAGAGGAGTCGAAGTGGGGCCACGAGGGGCCGCCACTATAGGGCGGCGCGGCCCAGCCCTTGGCCGCGCCGACCTGTAGTGTGGGGCCCCCGTGTGGCCCCCACGTTGCCCTTCCGCCTACTTAAAGCCTCCGTCGCGAAACCCACGATGCGAAGAACCACGATACGGAAAACCTTCCGGAGACGCCGCCGCCAATCCCATCTCGGGGATTCCGGAGATCTCCTCCGGCACCCTGCGGGAGAGGGATTCATCTCCCGGAGGACTCTACACTGCCATGGTCGCCTCCGGAGTGATGAGTGAGTAGTTCACCCCTGGACTATGGGTCCATAGCGGTAGCTAGATGGTTGTCTTCTCCTCATTGTGCTTCATTGTTGGATCTTGTGAGCTGCCTAACATGATCAAGATCATCTATCCGTAATACTCTATGTTGTGTTTGTCGGGATCCGATGGATAGAGAATACCATGTTATGTTAATTATCAAGTTATTACATATGTGTTGTTTATGATCTTGCATGCTCTCCGTTATTAGTAGAGGCTCTGGCCAAGTTTTTGCTCTTAACTCCAAGAGGGAGTATTTATGCTCGATAGTGGGTTCATGCCTGCATTGACACCGGGACGATGATGAGAAAGTTCTAAGGTTGTGTTGTGCTTGTTGCCACTAGGGATAAAACATTGATGCTATGTCCGAGGATGTAGTTATTGATTACATTACGCACCATACTTAATGCAATTGTCCGTTGTTAGCAACTTAATACTGGAAGGGGTTCGGACGATAACTCGAAGGTGGACTTTTAGGCATAGATGCAGTTGGATGGCGGTCTATGTACTTTGTCGTAATGCCCAATTAAATCTCACTGTACTTATCATGACATGTATGTGCATTGTTATGCCCTCTCTATTTGTCAATTGCCCGACTGTAATTTGTTCACCCAACATGCTTTTATCTTATGGGAGAGACACCTCTAGTGAACTGTGGACCCCGGTCCATTCTTTAATACTGAAATACAAATCTGCTCGCAATACTTGTTTTACTTGTTTTCTCCGCAAACAATCATCTTCCACACAATACGGTTAATCCTTTGTTACAGCAAGCCGGTGAGATTGACAACCTCATCTGTTTCGTTGGGGCAAAGTACTTTGGATTGTGTTGTGCGGGTTCCACGTTGGCGCCGGAATCCCCGGTGTTGCGCCGCACTACATCCCGCCGCCATCAACCTTCAACGTGCTTCTTGGCTCCTCCTGGTTCGATAAACCTTGGTTTCTTTCCGAGGGAAAACTTGCTGCTGTGCGCATCATACCTTCCTCTTGGGGTTCCCAATGAACGTGTGAGTTACACGCCATCAAGCTCTTTTACGGCGCCGTTGCCGGGGAGATCAAGACACGATGCAAGGGGAGTCTCCACTTCTCAATCTCTTTACTTTGTTTTTGTCTTGCTTTATTTTATTTACTACTTTGTTTGCTGCATTATATCAAAACACAAAAAAATTAGTTGCTAGTTTTACCTTATTTACTGTCTTGTTTGCTATATCAAAAACACAAAAAAATTAGTTACTTGCATTTACTTTATCTAGTTTGCTTTATTTACTACTGCTAAAATGGCCATCCCTGAAAATACTAAGTTGTGTGACTTCACTAGCACAAATAATAATGATTTCCTATGCACACCTATTGCTCCACCTGCTACTACAGCGGAATTCTTTGAAATTAAACCTGCTTTACTAAATCTTGTTATGCGAGAGCAATTTTCTGGTGTTAGTTCTGATGATGCTGCTGCCCATCTCAATAATTTTGTTGAATTGTGTGAAATGCAAAAGTATAAAGATGTAGATGGTGACATTATAAAATTAAAATTGTTTCCTTTCTCATTAAGAGGAAGAGCTAAAGATTGGTTGCTATCTCTCGCCTAAGAATAGTATTGATTCATGGACTAAATGCAAGGATGCTTTTATTGGTAGATATTATCCCCCTGCTAAAATTATATCTTTGAGGAGTAGCATAATGAATTTTAAACAATTGGATAATGAACATGTTGCTCAAGCTTGGGAAAGAATGAAATATTTGGTTAAAAATTGCCCAACCCATGGACTCGACTACTTGGATGATCATCCAAACCTTCTATGCAGGACTAAATTTTTCTTCGCGGAATTTATTGGATTCAGCTGCTGGAGGTACCTTTATGTCCATCACTCTTGGTGAAGCAACAAAGCTTCTTGATAATATGATGGTTAATTACTCTAAATGGCACACGGAAAGAGCTCCACAAGGTAAGAAGGTAAATTCTGTTGAAGAAACCTCTTCCTTGAGTGATAAGATTGATGCTATTATGTCTATGCTTGTTAATGGTAGGACTAATGTTGATCCTAATAATGTTCCATTAGCTTCATTGGTTGCCCAAGAAGAACATGTTGATGTAAACTTCATTAAAAATAATAATTTCAACAACAACGCTTATCGGAACAATTCTAGTAATAACTATAGGCCATATCCTTATAATAATGGTAACGGTTATGCTAATTCTTATGGGAATTCTTACAACAATAATAGGAATACACCCCCTGGACTTGAAGCTATGCTTAAAGAATTTATTAGTACACAAAGCTGCCTTTAACAAATCTGTTGAGGAGAAGCTCAATAAAATTGATATTCTTGCTTCTAGAGTTGATAGTCTTGCCTCTGATGTTGATCTTTTGAAATCGAAAGTTATGCCTAATAGGGATATTGTAAATAAAATTGTTACTACAGCAAATGCCATCCAAGTTAGAATTAATGAGAATATAAGATTAATGGCTGAACTGCGTGCTAGGTGGGATAGAGAAGAAAATGAAAAACTAGCTAAAGAGAAAAATGTAGCTAAAGTTTGGACTATTACCACCACTAGCAATGCTAATTGTTCACATGTTTCTGCACCTCCTACTATCAATGGTAAAATAATTGGTGTTGGCAATGTTTCTACTCCTAGTGCAAAGCGCGCAAAATTACCTGAAACTCGCTAAACCGCTGAAACTGCACTGTGATAAAGCTGCTGAAATTTTTTCCAACCTTGGGGATGATAATCCCATTGCTTTAGATTGTAATGATTTAGATTTTGATGATTTCCACATCTCTGAAGTTATAAAGTTCTTACAAAAACTTGCTAAGAGTCCCAATGCTAGCGTTGTAAATTTGGCTTTCACAAAACATATTACAAATGCTCTCATAAAAGCTAGAGAAGAGAAACTAAAACTTGAAACTTCTATTCCTAGAAAGCTAGAGGATGGTTGGGAGCCCATCATTAAAATGAGGGTCAAAGATTTTGATTGTAATGCTTTATGTGATCTTGGTGCAAGTATTTCGTTATGCCTAAGAAAGTCTATGATATGCTTGACTTGCAACCATTGAAAAACTGTTATCTGGATGTTAATCTCGCTGATAATGCTAAAAAGAAACCTTTGGGGAGAGTTGATAATGTTCATATTATGGTTAACAATAACCTTGTCCCCGTTGATTTTGTTGTGTTGGATATTGAATGCAATGCATCTTGCCCCATTATATTGGGAAGACCTTTTCTTCGAACCGTTGGTGCTACTATTGATATGAAGGAAGGTAATATTAAATATCAATTTCCTCTCAAGAAAGGTATGGAACACTTCCCTAGAAAGAGAATGAAGTTACCTTATGATTCTATTATTAGAACAAATTATGATGTTAATGCTTCGTCTCTTGATGTTACTTGATATACACTTTCTGCGCCTAGCTGAAAGGCGTTAAAGAAAAGCGGTTATGGGAGACAACCCATGTTTTTACTACAGTATTTTTGTTTTATATTTGAGTCTTGGAAGTTGTTTACTACTGTAGCAACCTCTCCTTATCTTAGTTTTGAGTTTTGTTGTGCCAAGTAAAGTCTTTGATAGTAAAGTAAGTACTAGATTTGGATTACTGCACAGTTCCAGATTTCTTTGCTGTCACGAATCTGGGTCTACCTCCCTGTAGGTAGCTCAGAAAATTAAGCCAATTTACGTGCATGATCCTCAGATATGTACGCAACTTTCATTCAATTTGGGCATTTTCATTTGAGCAAGTCTGGTGCCCTAATAAAATTCATCTTTACGGACTGTTCTGTTTTGACAGATTCTGCCTTTTTATTTCGCATTGCCTCTTTTGCTATGTTGGATGAATTTCTTTGATCCATTAATGTTCAGTAGCTTTATGCAATGTCCAGAAGTGTTAAGAATGATTGTGTCACCTCTGAACATGTTAATTTTTATTGTGCACTAACCCTCTAATGAGTTGTTTCGAGTTTGGTGTGGAAGAAGTTTTCAAGGATCAAGAGAGGAGTATGATGCAATATGATCAAGGAGAGTGAAAGCTCTAAGCTTGGGGATGCCCCGGTGGTTCACCCCTGCATATTCTAAGAAGACTCAAGCGTCTAAGCTTGGGGATGCCCAAGGCATCCCCTTCTTCATCGACAACATTATCAGGTTCCTCCCCTGGAACTATATTTTTATTCCGTCACATCTTATGCACTTTGCTTGGAGCGTCGGTTTGTTTTTGTTTTTGTTTTGTTTGAATAAAATGGATCCTAGCATTCACTTTGTGGGAGAGAGACACGCTCCGCTGTAGCATATGGACAAGTATGTCCTTAGGCTCTACTCATAGTATTCATGGCGAAGTTTCTTCTTCGTTAAATTGTTATATGGTTGGAATTGGAAAATACTACATGTAGTAACTCTAAAATGTCTTGGATAATTTGATACTTGGCAATTGTTGTGCTCATGTTTAAGCTCTTGCATCATATACTTTGCACCCATTAATGAAGAAACACTTAGAGCTTGCTAATTTGGTTTGCATATTTGTTTTCTCTAGAGTCTAGATAACATCTAGTATTGAGTTTTGAACAACAAGGAAGACGGTATAGAGTCTTATAATGTTTACAATATGTCTTTTATGTGAGTTTTGCTGTACCGTTCATCCTTGTGTTTGTTTCAAATAACCTTGCTAGCCTAAACCTTGTATCGAGAGGGAATACTTCTCATGCATCCAAAATACTTGAGCCAACCACTATGCCATCTGTGTCACCATACCTACCTACTACATGGTATTTCTCCGCCATTCCAAAGTAAATTGCTTGAGTGCTACCTTTAAAATTCCATCATTCACCTTTGCAATATATAGCTCATGGGACAAATAGCTTAAAAACTATTGTGTTATTGAATATGTACTTATGCACTTTATCTCTTATTAAGTTGCTTGTTGTGCGATAACCATGCTTCGGGGACGCCATCAACTATTCTTTGTTGAATATCATGTGAGTTGCTATGCATGTCCGTCTTGTCCGAAGTAAGAGAGATCTACCACCTTTATGGTTGGAGCATGCATATTGTTAGAGAAGAACATTGGGCCGCTAACTAAAGCCATGATTCATGGTGGAAGTTTCAGTTTTGGACATATATCCTCAATCTCATACGAGAATAATAATTGTTGCCACATGCTTATGCATTAAAGAGGAGTCCATTATCCGTTGTCCATGTTGTCCCGGTATGGATGTCTAAGTTGAGAATAATCAAAAGCGAGAAATCCAAAATGCGAGCTTTCTCCTTAGACCTTTGTACGGGCGGCATGGAGGTACCCCATTGTGACACTTGGTTAAAACATGTGTATTGCGATGATCCGGTAGTCCAAGCTAATTAGGACAAGGTGCGGGCACTATTAGTATACTATGCATGAGGCTTGCAACTTGTAAGATATAATTTACATAACTCATATGCTTTATTACTACCGTTGACAAAATTGTTTCATGTTTTCAAAATAAAAGCTCTAGCACAAATATAGCAATCGATGCTTTCCTCTTTGAAGGATCATTCTTTTACTTTTATGTTGAGTCAGTTCACCTATCTCTCTCCACCTCAAGAAGCAAACACTTGTGTGAACTGTGCATTGATTCCTACATACTTCCATATTGTACTTGTTATATTACTCTATGTTGACAATTATCCATGAGATATACATGTTACAAGTTGAAAGCAACCGCTGAAACTTAATCTTCCTTTGTGTTGCTTCAATACATTTACTTTGATTTATTGCTTATGAGTTAACTCTTATACAAGACTTATTGATGCTTGTCTTGAAGTACTATTCATGAAAACTCTTTGCTTTATGATTCACTTGTTTACTCATGTCATTACCATTGTTTTGATCGCTGCATTCATTACATATGTTTACAAATAGTATGATCAAGGTTATGATGGCATGTCACTTCAGAAATTATCTTTGTTATCGTTTTACCCGCTTGGGACGAGCGAGAACTAAGCTTGGGGATGCTGATACGTCTCCGACGTATCGATAATTTCTTATGATCCATGCCATATTATTGATGATACCTACATGTTTTATGCACACTTTATGTCATATTCGTGCATTTTACGGAACTAACCTATTAACAAGATGCCGAAGAGCCGATTCTTGTTTTCTGCTGTTTTTGGTTTCAGAAATCCTAGTAACGAAATATTCTCGGAATTGGACGAAATCAACGCCCAGGGTCCTATTTTGCCACGAAGCTTCCAGAAGACCGAAGAGGAGTCGAAGTGGGGCCACGAGGGGCCGCCACTATAGGGCGGTGCGGCCCAGCCCTTGGCCGCGCCGACACGTAGTGTGGGGCCCCCGTGTGGCCCCCACGTTGCCCTTCCGCCTACTTAAAGCCTCCGTCGTGAAACCCCGATGCGAAGAACCACGATACGGAAAACCTTCCAGAGACGCCGCCGCCAATCCCATCTCGGGGGATTCTGGAGATCTCCTCCGGCACCCTGCCGGAGAGGGGATTCATCTCCCGGAGGACTCTACACCGCCATGGTTGCCTCCGGAGTGATGAGTGAGTAGTTCACCCCTGGACTATGGGTCCATAGCAGTAGCTAGATGGTTGTCTTCTCCTCATTGTGCTTCATTGTTGGATCTTGTGAGCTGCCTAACATGATCAAGATCATCTATCTGTAATACTCTATGTTGTGTTTGTCGGGATCCGATGGATAGAGAATACCATGTTATGTTAATTATCAAGTTATTACATATGTGTTGTTTATGATCTTGCATTCTCTCCGTTATTAGTAGAGGCTCTGGCCAAGTTTTTGCTCTTAACTCCAAGAGGGAGTATTTATGCTCGATAGTGGGTTCATGCCTGCATTGACACCTGGACGGTGACGAGAAAGTTCTAAGGTTGTGTTGTGCTGTTGCCACTAGGGATAAAACATTGATGCTATGTCCGAGGATGTAGTTATTGATTACATTACGCACCATACTTAATGCAATTGTCCGTTGTTAGCAACTTAATACTGGAAGGGGTTCGGACGATAACCTCGAAGGTGGACTTTTTAGGCATAGATGCGGTTGGATGGCGGTCTATGTACTTTGTCGTAATGCCCAATTAAATCTCACTTGTACTTATCATGACATGTATGTGCATTGTTATGCCCTCTCTATTTGTCAATTGCCCGACTGTAATTTGTTCACCCAACATGCTTTTATCTTATGGGAGAGACACCTCTAGTGAACTGTGGACCCCGGTCCATTCTTTAATACTTGAAATACAAATCTGCTTGCAATACTTGTTTTACTTGTTTTCTCTGCAAACAATCATCTTCCACACAATACGGTTAATCCTTTGTTACAGCAAGCCGGTGAGATTGACAACCTCACTTTGTTTCGTTGGGGCAAAGTACTTTGGATTGTGTTGTGCGGGTTCCACGTTGGCGCCGGAATCCTCGGTGTTGCGCCGCACTACATCCCGCCGCCATCAACCTTCAACGTGCTTCTTGGCTCCTCCTGGTTCAATAAACCTTGGTTTCTTTCTGAGGGAAAACTTGCTGCTGTGCGCATCATACCTTCCTCTTGGGGTTCCCAACGAACGTGTGAGTTACACGCCATCAATATTCAACAAAGGTGTAAAAGTTGATGGCGTCCCCAGAAACATGGTTATCGCTCAACAAGCAACTTATTATAAATAACACACATAAGTACATATTTTTCACCACAATAGTTTTTAAGGCTATTTTCCCATGAGCTATATATTGCAAAGACAAATAATAGAATTTTAAAGGTAGCACTCAAGTAATGTACTTTGGAATGGCAGAGAAATACCATGTAGTAGGTAGGTATGGTGGACACAAATGGCATAGTTTTTGGCTCAAGGATTTGGATGCACGAGAAGAATTCCTCTCAATACAAGGCTAGGCTAGCAAGGTTGTTTGAAGCAAACTCAAGTATAAAAGGTGCAGCAAAGCTCACATATGAACATATTGTAAGTATTATAAGACTTTAGATTGTCTCCTTGTTGTTCAAACACCTTAACCAGAAAATATCTAGACTCTAGAGAAACCAATCATGCAAACCAAATTTTAACAAGCTCTATGTAGTTCTTCATTAATAGGTACAAAGCATATGATGCAAGAGCTTAAACATAATCTATATGAGCACAACAATTGCCAAGTATCAAATTATTCAAGACATTATACCAATTACCACCTGAAGCATTTTCTGTTTCCAACCAAATAGCAATGAACGAAGCAGTTTTTAACTTTAGACATGAACATTAAAAATAAAGCGAAGAACACGAGTGTTCAAATGAAAAAGCGGAGCGTGTCTCTCTCCCACACAAGCATGAATTTATTCAGAGAATGAAAATAACAAAACGAAAATAAAAGCACACAGACGCTCCAAGTAAAGCACATAAGATGTGACGGAATAAAAATATAGTTTCACTAGAGGTGACCTGATAAGTTGTTGATGAAGAAGGGGATGCCTTGGGCATCCCCAAGCTTAGATGCTCGAGTCTTCTTGAAATATGTAGGGATGAACCACGGGGGCATCCCCAAGCTTAGACTTTTCACTCTTCTTGATCACATTGTATCATCCTCCTCTCTTGACCCTTGAAAACTTCCTCCACACCAAACTCAAAACAATCTCATTAGAGGGTTAGTGCATAATTGAAAATTCATATATTCAGAGGTGACATAATCATTCTTAAAACTTCTGGACATTGCACAAAGCTACTGAAAGTTAATGGAACAAAGAAATCCATCAAACATAGCAAAACAGGCAATGCGAAATAAAAGGCAGAATCTGTCAAAACAGAACGATCCGTAAAGACGAATTTTTTAGAGGCACTGGACTTGCTCAGATGAAAATGCTCAAATTGAATGAAAGTTGCGTCCATATCTGAGGATCACGCACGTAAATTGGCAGATTTTTCTAAATTTTCTACAGACAGGGCGGCTCAATTTCGTGACAGCAATAAATCTGTTCCTGCGCAGTAATCCAAATCTAGTATTGACTTTACTATCAAAGACTTTACTTGGCACAACAATGCAATAAAATAAAGATAAGGAGAGGTTGCTACAGTAGTAATCAACTTCCAAGACTCAAATATAAAACAAAAGTGCAGAAGTAAAATAATGGGTTGCCTCCCATAAGCGCTTTTTCTTTAACGCCTTTCAGCTAGACGCAGAAAGTGTGAATCAAGTATTATCAAGAGATGAAGCATTAGCATTCTTACCAGGGGCGTTGGGAGTTTCCTCAACAATGCATTGTATCTGGTCTATATAAGTAACTCCTCTTTGTACGCTTTTAGGCTTACTATTCTCATCAAACAAATTTTCAGGAACAAGCCAAGCATAGTTATTTTCTAGAGCTTCATGCATTCCTAGGAGCTTGCTAGGTATCGGTACTTTAATCTCCCCACCATCATTAACATTATTAGTGTACTTTATTATATCCATGTCCATCTTTTCAAGTGTTTTTTTAAAATCAGTGAACAAACCAAGCCTCTTATGCTTAATAAAAACTTTTCTAGCTTCTTTAGCTATATCTTCAAATTCTCTAACAAGGAATTTTAAAACAAAATCTCTCTTTTCTCCCATCTCCATATCAGAAAGTGTAAGAAACATATGTTGCATTATGGGATTGAGATTAACAAATCTAGTTTCCAACATGTGTACTAAACAGACAGAAGCACTTTCATAAGTAGGAGCAACTTTTAATAATGGTATATCTTCAAAATCTTCATCCATACTAACACGGGTGAAAAATTCTTCTATATTATCTCTTCCAATGATAGACCCTTTTCCTACCGGTATTTTTTTCCAGAGTGAACTTAGGAGGCAACATGATGAAATAAACAAAAAGGTAAATAAAGTAAATGCAAGTAACTAATTTTTTGTGTGTTTTTGATATAGAGAACAAGACAGTAAAATAAAGTAAAACTAGCAACTATTTTTTTGTATTTTTGATATAAGAGCAAACAAAGCAGTAAATAAAGTAAAGTAAAGCAAGATAAAAACAAAGTAAAGAGATTGGATGTGGGAGACTCCCCTTGCAGTGTGTCTTGATCTCCCCGGCAACGGCGCCAGAAAAATCCTTGTTGTTGGCGTGGTAGTGGTTAACACACGTCCGTTGGGAACCCCAAGAGGAAGGTGTGATGCGTACATCAACGAGTTTTCCCTCAGTATGAAACCAAGGTTATCGAACCAGTAGGAGTCAAGTAACACGTGAAGATTGTTGGTGACGGAGTGTAGTGCGGCGCAACACCAGGGATTCCGGTGCCAACGTGGAACTTGCACAACACAATCAAAGTACTTTGCCCAACGTAACAGTGAGGTTGTCAATCTCACCGGCTTGCTGTAAACAAAGGATTAGATGTATAGTGTGGATGATGATGTTTGTTTGCGAAGAACAGTAAAGAACAATTGCAGTAGATTGTATTTCAGATGTAAAGAATGGACCGGGGTCCACAGTTCACTAGCGGTGTCTCTCCCATAAGATAAATAACATGTTGGGTGAACAAATTACAGTTGGGCAATTGACAAATAAAGAAGGCATAACAATGCACATACATATATCATGATGAGTACTATGAGATTTAATCAGGGCATTACGAAAAAGTACATAGACCGCTATCCAACATGCATCTATGCCTAAAAAGTCCACCTTCAGGTTATCATCCGAACCCCTTCCAGTATTAAGTTGCAAACAACAGACAATTGCATTAAGTATGGTGCATAATGTAATCAACACAAATATCCTTAGACAAAGCATTGATGTTTTATCCCTAGTGGCAACAGCACAACCACAACCTTAGAACTTTCTGTCACTGTCCCAGATTCAATGGAAGCATGAACCCACTATCGAGCATAAATACTCCCTCTTGGAGTTACAAGTATCAACTTGGCTAGAGCCTCTACTAGCAACGGAGAGCATGCAAGAGCATAAACAACATATATGATAGATTGATAATCAACTTGACATAGTATTCAATATTCATCGGATCCCAACAAACACAACATGTAGCATTACAAATAGATGATCTTGATCATGATAGGCAGCTCACAAGATCTAACATGATAGCACAACGAGGAGAAGACAAACATCTAGCTACTGCTATGGACCCATAGTCCAGGGGTGGACTACTCACACATCGATCCGGATGCGATCATGGCGATGAAGAGCCCTCCGGGAGATGATTCCCCTCTCCGGCAGGGTGCCGGAGGCGATCTCCTGAATCCCCCGAGATGGGATTGGCGGCGGCGGCGTCTCTGGAAGGTTTTCCGTATCGTGGCTCTCGGTACTCGGGTATTCGCGACGAAGGCTTTAAGTAGGCGGAAGGGCAGAGTCGGAGGCGTCACGAGGGGCCCACACGCTAGGGCCGCGCGGCCAGGACCTGGGCCGCGCCGCCCTAGTGTGTCGCCACCTCGTGGCCCCACTTCGTATCTCCCTCGGTCTTCTGGAAGCTTTGTGGAAAAATAAGACCCTGGGCGTTGATTTCGTCTAATTCCGAGAATATTTCCTTTGTAGGATTTCTGAAACCAAAAACAGCAGAAAACAGCAACTGGCTCTTCGGCATCTCGTCAATAGGTTAGTGCCGGAAAATGCATAAATATGACATATAATGTGTATAAAACATGTGAGTATCATCATAAAAGTAGCATGGAACATAAGAAATTATAGATACGTTTGAGACGTATCAGTGGGTGGTCCATGATGTCTCCACTCGTTGAGTGGCTTGGGTTTAAATTTGACGGCTCGGGCAAAAGCCATGGCCGGGTTGTCCGGAGTTGATGGCATTGCCGCTCTTGGGCACCATTATCCTCCTTGGATGTCTCTTCGCTGAGCCTCGGCTTTGGCCCCATCATGGTCGGATGTCTATAGGTGAAAACCTTGACCCTTGGAGGATCGAGCAACAATGTCACCTTGGTGTTGCTCCACTTCCTGGAGGCGTTGCTTCTGAGACTTCACGGTTCTCTTCCTTCTAATTCTATGGTCAAATGTGGCAGGCGTCTATACTTGGGTAGTCGGTTGGTGGGGATTCCGGTGATGTCCGCCGGCAGCACCCTCCGTTCTTCATTTTTACGGGACAAAGACAAGGCGTCAAGTTTTATCTTTGTCTGGTGTAGTCTAGCTCCTCTTATTTTGGGTGTCGTTTTGCTATGCCATGTGCTTGTATTGTAAGCTGGTAACCCCGCATCGTTTGTATGTGTGGTATAGTTGTGTTGTAATTCTGACTAGTTGAGGGATTTGTTAATTTAAAGTCGACCTCTTTGAGGCTTCTCGTCACGACGCGCGCACAGCACTCGTGTTCAATGAATGGATCCTCTACCGAGACTTTCTTTTATTTTTATTTTTGTAGTTCAGGATAACAATTAGAGTCTTACACTGACGCATCGGCAGTTAATTGGTTTGGGTCGCACTTGGATCATGGGATATCTACAACCGACTCAGAACATGCGATGTGGGTAGACCCACATTGCCTATGGTTTTCTGAGCCTATATAATCTTTTGCCCGACTGCTGCAGAAATACATCTGATGCACGAGTTAGGGTTTTGCCACCTCTCTTTTCTTGCGCTGCCACCGTAGCCTACTCCATCCTTCCCGCCGGCATGCACCGGCGAACGGGAGAGCAGGTCTCCGGAATCACTCGACTTTGCGATTTGTACAGGAGAGGGAAAATTAAGTTCTTGGGAAGCGTTCTGCACGAGTGTCCAATCTCTTCATCACAGGTCGTCTCCCATCCAAGTCGGGCGGTGTTGCATACCATCGTCTTTAACGTCATCTACTTCCGCCCGTCTTCACCAACATTTTCATAAACAATGTTATCGTTGCGACGACAACTGCTACTCGTCCACCACGACGGTATGTGTCACGTGATCCAATCTGTTTAGCGATGGTTGTTGTATCGTATGCACTACTATTGTTCATGTTACTTAATACATCTAGTATGTTAGAGTTTTACACGTTAATAGTTATTGTAGTTATGTTTTATATATTGAAATTAATCATGAAAATTGTACTTAATTATCCAACAATCACGGCGTATAGTACCACCCCGCGATGGGCGCCCTGGCGAAGCACACAGAGCAGGTCGTGTTCTCCGAAGCGTAGCAGGACTTCGGAGACGTCAAGAATGCTGCTATTAGGTTGATCTCCACCACGTACGAGCCCAATGGCTCGACGTGCCCTTTGACCATGCCCTGATCAGGGACGCCCAACCGTACACTGGTTGGTGGGCCCCTGTCACCTGTGTTATATATATAAAGTGGTGGGGCGGCTGTGGCACTTGGTACGAGGTTGGCCGACGCGTTGCTCGCCCCACCGACATCCATACCGACTTAGGGTTCTAGCGCGTGCCGACGGGAAGCTTCGCCACTGCTGCCACCGGTCGCTCATGCCACCGCCGCCGTCACCATGTCTACGTCAGCGGGTTCATCCTCCTCGAAGGGAGAAGGTAACCTTACCCTATCACATCTCCATCTCCCTCTCACAGTACATAACACTTGTTTTACAGAGATAGTTGGTACCCGGAATACGATCCACACTAGTTGATCTCAGGCAGTTTAACATTGGTATCAGAGCCAGGATCTAGTTGGTAGACCCTCTTTGTGTTTCGGGTAGATAGTGATGAACAGCAAACCCTAGATCACCCCACTGAAACCCTAACCCTATTTTTGAAACCGAGAAAGCGCAAAAAAGGAAATTGATTACCGGCCAGGGGCCTCGGGTTGTTGCTGCCGGAAAGCGGAGCACCGCGCCGCCACCACCACCGGCTGCTGCGGCCAGCAAAGGGCACTGCAACATGAGACACTTGCCAACGGTGCGTCCACCCTCGTACGCACCGGCAGGAGGGCCATGGGGGGCGCCGCTCCTTCCTCTCTCCGTCGCGGCCGTCGTTTTCTTCGTGGTTGAGAGTGGAAGGTGATAGCAAGAGAGGAAAAGGAGGGCGGCGTGTGGAGGTGTGCAGGGCAGCGCTGCTGCCGGCCGTCGCCGTCCGCTGCAAAGGAGCGGCGCGCGCGGTCTCATCCCGCCGCCAGAGAGCAAGAAGAGAGACAGGGGCGGGGGAGAAAGTTTTTTAGGTTTAGGGTTTGAGGGGCCTGGTCGGTTGGGCCGCCTCTTATACTTGGCGAGAAGGGCGCCCGACCGTCAGATGGAATCCGACGGCCAGGAGTGCGCCACGCGAGGGCAACCGGCTCGGGCCGTTGAGCAGGCCACGGGCCTCTACCGGGCCGTGCGGTGCGAGGCCGCGGAAGGCCAGCAGGCCGTGGACAGCACGGGAGAGAAACAGGCCGCGCGTGGGCGCAAAGCTGGCCGAGCAACTGCACGCCGTGGGCCGGATTTCGCCTTTTGCACTGTTTTTTCTGTTAATTGTTTTCCAGAGGCATTTTAGGCAATTTTAGGTTAGTTTTAGTCCTATTTTTGTCCAGTTTTTTTCCTGAATAAATAGGAGCAACAAAATATTTGTTCAGGAATTTTAAAGTGAAAGTTATGCCTTTGAAAAGTTCAAAAATTAATAGTTTAAATTCATAGTTTCCGCTGCAAATAGTTATAAAAGTGCATTTTAAGTTTGATAAATGCAAAAGTGATTATTAAATTTTGAAGTATGACTAAAGTGTTTATTGTGAAAATTATGGTTATGTTATTTTTGAACAATGTTATTAATTACATGATCATGATTTGTTGTAACAAGAAGTGTATATATCTTAATTTCTGCCCAACGGTGATATAGTTTTATTTGCATTAACAGTTGCATGTCTTAATTCGGACCAATGTTGGAATATAATATGTAATTGTATTGTTCTCACTCATCTGTGGTTTTCAGGAGGGTACTACTTGATGAGCTACATCAAGGATGTTCCCACCCTAAGAGGGGATAACTACACTGAGTGAAGGTAGAAGGTGGATTTCGCCTTCGTATGTGCTGAGGTGGACTGGTTGCTTGAAACACCGCAGCCCACAAAGCCTGCTGACCCTATCAGAGATGACAAGGATGATGATGATGCATGGGAAAGAAAGAAAAGGACCATGCTCCTGTGGAGATGGCCTACACCCTAGAGAACAGAAAGTGGCTGACAGCCAATAAGAAATGCATGGCATTTGTAAAGAACACAATTGAGAACGTCATTGTATGCTCAATTGCAGTGTGTGCTTCCGTTCGGGAGTACTTGGAAAAGATAAAGAGTCACTTCACTCGTTCTTCAAAGACATATGAAACCTAGTTGCTGAAGCAGCTGGTGATAGAGAAGTACATTTAAGGTGCACATAGCATCAGGGAGCACATCCTTAGGATGAGCAAGCTGAAGCTCACGGATGATGACCTAGAGCTGAAGCCTGCACTTCTGGTTCACTTGGCCATGGCTTCATTGCGTGCACAGTTTGACAACTTTGTTGTCGCATGAACCCTAAAAAATAGGACATAGAAAAGACTATAGCTATGTGTGTGCAAGAGGAGGATAGACTTAAAGCACAAAATAGAGGTTCTCTAAATCATGTGAAGGGTGACAAGAAAATGACCTTCACACGAAGCAACAATGGCTCTCCTTCCAAGCCATATGCAAAAGGTCCAATGCAGCTTCATCAGCGGTACCAGCACAAGCCAATCCCAGTTAACAAAGATCAGTGTCTTCACTGCAAGAAGACTGTCCTGATTGGCTGAAAGAACTAATGACAAAGAGAGGTACCAATTTAGTTTCCTTGGTAAATGAATCCCTGTATATACAGTTTTCAAAATATACTTGGTGGATTGATTCAGGTGCAATTGTTCATGTTGCAAATTCTTTACAAGGATTCCATTCGACGCGGACTACGAAAAGAAGCGAAAGATGCATTGCATTCGCGAATCGAGTACAAGCAGAAGATGAGGCTGTTGGCGACGTCTCTTTGGAGTTACTTGATGGATTAACTATTCATCTTAAAGATGTTTTATTTGTTCCTTCTTTACACAGAAATTTGATTAGTGTATCACTTTTGGATAAGTATAGTTATCAGTGTTATTTTGAACATGGCAAGTGTGCCATATGGTGTAATATTACTTATGTGGGGGTTTCCTTACTCCACGATGAGCTTTATTTATTATCCTCACGTGAAAAAATATTGTTTGTGTGTATAGTGAAGGAGCAAGTATCTGCGTCGGAAAAAGAACAAAAGAAAAGAAAAAAGAACTGATAAATCATCGAAATTATGGCATTGTCTCTTAAACCATATTTTGAGGGAGGGAATAGAAAGACTTGTTAAAAATAATATTCTTCGTCCATTAAAATTCTTAGACATAGAACAATGCATCGATTGTATTAAAGGAAAATTTGTAAAGCAAATTAAAAATGGTGTAAATCGAAGCACCGCAACACTAGAAATAATTCACACCGATATATGTGGATCATTTCCTGTGAAAAGTGTGAATGGCTATGATTCGTTCATAACATTCACGGATGATTACTCCCAATATGGTTATATTTATCCAATCAAAGAAAGAACATTAGCATTGGATAAAATTAAAATATTGAAAGCTGAAGTTGAAAATCAACATGGTAAAAGAATAAAGATAGTGAGATCTGATCGTGGAGGGGAGTACTATGGTCGATATACTCCATATGGCCAAGTACCTAGACCTTTTGCAAGGTTCTTACAGGAGACTTGAATAGTTTCCAGTATTCTATACCGGGCGAACCTCGGTAGAATGGGGTAGTTGAAAGACGCAACCGTACCCTTGTGGATATGGTGCGCAGTATGATGAGCTATCCCAGCCTACCATTGGGATTGTGGATTGAGACGTTAAAACCCGCTATTTACATTCTAAACAGAGTACCAAGCAAATCGGTGTCCAAAACACCGTATGAGTTATCACTACTGCAGAAAAGCTTATAGCCTCTAGGTGATTAGTGACAGACAAAATTGTGCCTGTCGCTAGTAAGTGTATCAGTAACATGCACATATAAACCTGTCACTCATACATAATACTAGTGACAGGCATATAAATAAGAATTGCACTGGTATTTTTTCTAAAGGACGGCTGGAACTGAAAATATTTTAATGACATGCTAATAAAAGAGCCTGTCACTACCAATCCATGCTACTCCCTCCGTCCTAGTTCATAGGGCTTACGTGTGTCCCTAGGTCGTAAATTTGATGATGATAATGTAACATATATATTACAAAATATATATCATTAGAAAGCTTAAATGTTCTACTTTATAATGATATAATTTTTATATTATATAAATGATATTATGTTGGCTAAATTGATAACCTAGGGATACGCGCAAGCCCTGTGAACTGGGACGGAGGTAGTAGCCTACCAGCTCCTCATCAATTGTGCGATCCTTCCGAAGATTGGACGTGGCCGGAGCGGTATCTGCTCGACGCCGCGCAACCCGAGTCCAGCCAGAGTCGACTTGCTTTATCTCTACTACTATTCAGACGGCAAATCCGGACAGTCTTGACCATCCAATCACCGCAACCACCGGTTTAAATTTACTGCTAAAACGGTGTTAGACGCCATAATCCCACGCCTAAGGGCATGCACAATGGTGATATCCCCACATAGGATAAATGCTGATGTGGAGGAAAGAGAAAGTCAAAAAAAAAAAGATTTGGCCTTCTCTTAGCTAAGAGATGATCTCTTAGCACAATCTGTCTCACCGCAAGTCGAAGACTTGCGTAGAAACTCCAAGCATAACAATCTCCGAAGTCGAAGAAAAATACAAGGCGAGGTCCATGTCGCAAATCACGTGTAGCGTAAATGATGTCGACGATTCTTGAAATTATCGGGTGCGCGGCAACGCTTCCGATGGGAGTAGCCCCCGAGTCTATGAGCAAGTGCTTGCACTTGGGCATAGACTCAAGTTGTACTACTCGATGAAGAACTTAACTATATTTCTGGAGGACTTGATGAAATCCATGGGCTCCCGATGGGAGTAGGCTCCACTCGAGTTGTAGAATCGAGTTGAGTCTGCAAACCTTGATTGTCATAGATGTTGTCGAAGTTATTTTCTATCGGGTGCGCGACCAGCGCTCCCGATGGGAGTAGCCCCCGAGGCTACAGCCAAGTGTTTGCACTTGGGTGTAGGCTCAACTTGCTTTTAATCGACCCCATAATTTTTCCTCTTGTATCTTGTCGGGAGAGTGAACAATGCTCTCGAGAAGAGTAGCCCCCGAGCCTATGGGCAGGTGCTTGCACCTAGGCATAGGCTCAAGTTGTACTACTCGATAAAGAACTTGGCGCAGCCCCTCTTTTTATCGAATCCAGGCTGTTGCTATTTTTATTTGACATTGATATCTATATTGTACAGGGATAATGGTAGTTGGGGCTAGTTCATCTGACAGATCAGGTACTAGTTAACTGCTCTAGTGGCAGTCTGCAAAAACCTACTTCAAGATCACGTCCCTTGACATGATCTCGGGATACTGGTGTAAACTTCGACAGGTGCCGCTTAAGGTCTTACCATTCTGTCGAGTCCCTGATACGTCTCCAACGTATCGATAATTTCTTGTGTTCCATGCCACATTATTGATGTTATCTACATGTTATATGCACACTTTATGTCATATTCGTGCATTTTCTGGAACTAACCTATTAACAAGATGCCGAAGTGCCAGTTCTCGTTTTCTCGCTGTTTTTGGTTTCGAAATCCTAGTAACGAAATATTCTCGGAATCGGACGAAATCAACGCCAAAGATCTTAGAATCCCCGGAAGCATCCAGAACACACGAGAACCGCCAGAGAAGGGAGGCAGGGCCACCAAACCCTACCCCGGCGCGGCCAAGGGGGGGGGGCGCCCCCCTAGGGTGTGGACCCCCCTTCGACCTTCCTGCGCCGCCTCTCCGCCTATAAAGAGCCCCTGGATCAGAAAACCCGATACCAATTGACGAAACTCCAGAAAAGTTACTGTGGCGCCGCCGCCATCGCGAAACTCCAATTGGGGGACAGAACTCTGTTCCGGCACCCTGCCGGAGCGGGGAAGTGCCCCCGGAAGGCTTCTCCATCGACACCGCTGCCATCTCCATCGCCACCGCTGCCATCTCCATCGCCATCTTCATCACCGCTGCTGCTCCCATGAGGAGGGAGTAGTTCTCCATCGAGGCTCGGGGCTGTACCGGTAGCTATGTGGTTAATCTCTCTCCGTGTACTTCAATACAATGATCTCATGAGCTGCCCTACATGATTGAGATTCATCTGATGTTTGTATCACTACTATCTATGTGCTACTCTAGTGATTTGTTATTAAAGTAGTTTATTCCTCCTCGCATGTGTGCAAAGGTGACAGTGCGTGCACCGTGTTAGTACTTGGTTTATGCTATGATCATGATCTCTTGTAGATTATGGAGTTAACTATTGCTATGATATATTGATGTGATCTATTCCTCCTACATATGCATGAAGGTGACAGTGTGCATGCTATGCTAGTACTTGGTTTAGTAGCGTTGATCTATCTTACACTAAAGGTTACTTAAACATGAGCATTATTGTGGAGCTTGTTAACTCCGGCATTGAGGGTTCGTGTAATCCTACGCAATGTGTTCATCATCCAACGAAAGTGTAGAGTATGCATTTATCTGTTCTGTTATGTGATCAATGTTGAGAGTGTCCACTAGTGAAAGTGTAATCCCTAGGCCTTGTTCCTAAATACTGCTGAGTTACTACTGCTGCGTTACTACTACTGCGTTACTACTGCTTGTTTACTGTTTTACTGCGTTACTACTGCTGCCATACCACCACCATCAACTACACGCCAAGCACTTTTCTGGCACCGTTGCTACTGCTCATACTTATTTATACCACCTGTATTTCACTATCTCTTCGCCGAACTAGTGCACCTATTAGGTGTGTTGGGGACACAAGAGACTTCTTGCTTTGTGGTTGCGGGGTTGCATGAGAGGGATATCTTTGACCTCTTCCTCCCCGAGTTCGATAAACCTTGGGTATCCACTTAAGGGAAACTTGCCGCTGTTCTACAAACCTCTCGCTCTTGGAGGCCCAACACTGTCTACAGGAAAGGAGGGGGAACGTAGACATCAAGCACTTTTCCGGCGCCGTTGCCGGGGAGGAAAGGTAAAAGGCTCTCATACTACGGTCTCGGGTAAAGTATTTTTCCGCGCCGTCGTGTGTGTGCTCGAAGCTATTTCCTTTAGATCCTGCAATTGCAACTTGTTGTTTCTTGTTTACACTAGTTGGCATAATGTACAAGAGTGAGCTTCTTATTCTATTTCCTGATTTAAAACATGGATTGTTTGATGCGAAAATTAAAAAACCTATGAAATCTTCTTTGCATGCTGGTAGTAATATTAGTATGAACGCTTTGAACACCATTGTTGACAATGATATAGAAAGTTCTAAGCTTGGGGAAGCTGGTTTTCATGATATTTTTAGTCCCCCAAGCATTGAGGAGAAAATTTTCTTTGATGATACTTTGCCTCCTATTTCTGATGATTATAATGATAGTGGTCTTTTGATGCCACTTACTGCTGAGAGTAAATTTTGTTGTGATTATACTATGCCTCCTACACTTGATGAGAATAATAATGATAGCTACTTTATCGAATTTGCTCCCACTACTACTAATAAAATTGATTATGCTTATGTGGAGAGTAATAATTTTATGCATGAGACTCATGATAAGAATGCTTTATGTGATAGTTATATTGTTGAGTTTGCTCATGTTGCTACTGAAAGTTATTATGAGAGAGGAAAATATGGTTGTAGAAATTTTCATGTTACTAAAATGCCTCTCTATGTGCTGAAATTTTTCAAGCTATACTTGTTTTATCTTCCTATGCTTGTTACTTTGCTCTTCATGAACTTGTTTATTTACAAGATTCCTATGCATAGGAAGCATGTTAGACTTAAATGTGTTTTGAATTTGCCTCTTGATGCTCTCTTTTGCTTCAAATACTATTTCTTGCGAGTGCATCATTAAAACTGCTGAGCCCATCTTAATGGCTAAAAAGAAAGAACTTCTTGGGAGATAACCCATGTGTTATTTTGCTACAGTACTTTGTTTTATATTTGTGTCTTGGAAGTTGTTTACTACTGTAGCAACCTCTCATTATCTTAGTTTTGAGTTTTGTTGTGCCAAGTTAAGCCGTTGATAGAAAAGTAAGTACTAGATTTGGATTACTGCGCAGTTCCAGATTTCTTTGCTGTCACGAATCTGAGCCCACTGCCCTGCAGGAAGCTCAGAAAATTATGCCAATTTACGAGCATGATCCTCAGATATGTACGCAACTTTCATTCAATTTGAGCATTTTCGTTTGAGCAGGTCTGGTGGCCTAATAAAATCCATCTTTACGGACTGTTCTGTTTTGACAGATTCTGCCTTTTATTTCGCATTGCCTCTTTTGCTATGTTGGATGAATTTCTTTGATCCATTAATGTCCAGTAGCTTTATGCAATGTCCAGAAGTGTTAAGAATGATTGTGTCACCTCTGAACATGTGAATTTTTATTGTCCACTAACCCTCTAACGAGTTGTTTCGAGTTTGGTGTGGAGGAAGTTTTCAAGGGTCAAGAGAGGAGGATGATATACTATGATCAAGGAGAGTGAAAGCTCTAAGCTTGGGGATGCACCCGGTGGTTCACCCCTGCATATATTAAGAAGACTCAAGCGTCTAAGCTTGGGGATGCCCAAGGCATCCCCTTCTTCATCGACAAATTATCAGGTTCCTTCTCTTGAAACTATATTTTTATTCCATCACATCTTATGTGCTTTTTCTTGGAGCCGTCTGTTTGTTTGCTTTTGTTTTTGTTTGTGTTTGAATAAATTGGATTACATCATGCTTGTGTTGGAGAGAGACACGCTCCGCTGGTTCGAATGAACACATGTGTTCTTAGCTCATAATATTCATGGCGAAGTTTCCTCTTCGTTAAATTGTTATATGGTTGGAATTGGAAAATGATACATGTAGTAATTGCTATAATGTCTTGGGTAATGTGATACTTGGCAATTGTTGTGCTCATGTTTAAGCTCTTGCATCATATACTTTGCACCTATTAGTGAAGAATACATAGAGCATGCTAAAATTTGGTTTGCATAATTGGTTTCTCTAAGGTCTAGATAATTTCTAGTTTTGAGTTTGAACAACAAGGAAGACGGTGTAGAGTCTTATAATGCTTGTAATACGTCTTTTATGTGAGTTTTGCTGTACTAGTTCATCCTTGTGTTTGCCTCAAACAACCTTGCTAGCCTAAACCTTGTATCGAGAGGGAATACTTCTCATGCATCCAAATACTTGAGCCAACACTATGCCATTTGTGTCCACCATACCTACCTACTACATGGTATTTCCCGCCATTCCAAAGTAAATTGCTTGAGTGCTACCTTTAAACAATTCAAAATTTATTACCTCTTATTTGTGTCAATGTTTTATAGCTCATGAGGAAGTATGTGGTGTTTATCTTTCAATCTTGTTGGGCAACTTTCACCAATGGACTAGTGGCTTCATCCGCTTATCCAATAATTTTGCAAAAAGAGCCGGCAATGGGATTCCCAGTCCCAAATTAATTAACAAAAATAGACACTCCTCCATGGTATGTGATTGTTGGACGGCACCCGAAGGATTCGGTTAGCCATGGCTTGTGTAAGCAAAGGTTGGGAGGAGTGTCATCATAATAAAACTAAAATAAAAAGGCACTCCTTCATGGTATGAGATTGTTGGCAGTGCACCCGAGGATTCGGTTAGCCATGGTTTGTGAAAGAAAGGTTGGAAGGAGTGCCATCCAAAAATAAAATAAAATGGGAGCCGCTCTTTGAAGGTTTGTCCGGCAAGGGGGTTAGAGTACCCGCTACCATTCGTTGACAACAACATACACCTCTCAAAACTTTACTTTTATGCTCTCTTTATGTTTTCAAAATCAAAGCTCTAGCACAAATATAGCAATCGATGCTTTCCTCTTGGAAGGACCATTCTTTTACTTTCATTGTTGAGTCGGCTCACCTATTTCTCTCCATCTCAAGAAGCAAACACTTGTGTGAACTCGTGCATTGATTCTTACATATTTGCATATTGCATTTGTTATATTGCTTTGCATTGACAATTATCCATGAGATATACATGTTACAAGTTGAAAGCAACCGCTGAAACTTAATCTTCTTTTGTGTTGCTTCAATACCTTTACTTTGAATTATTGCTTTATGAGTTAACTCTTATGCAAGACTTATTGATGCTTGTCTTGAAGTGCTATTCATGAAAAGTCTTTGCTTTATGATTCACTTGTTTACTCATGTCATACACATTGTTTTGATCGCTGCATTCTCTACATATGCTTTACAAATAGTATGATCAAGTTTATGATGGCATGTCACTCCAGTAAATTATCTTTGTTATCGTTTTACCTCGCTCGGGACGAGCGTAACTAAGCTTGGGGATGCCGATACGTCTCCAACGTATCGATAATTTCTTGTGTTCCATGCCACATTATTGATGTTATCTACATGTTATATGCACACTTTATGTCATATTCGTGCATTTTCTGGAACTAACCTATTAACAAGATGCCGAAGTGCCGCTCCTCGTTTTCGCTGTTTTTGGTTTCAGTAAATCCTAGTAACGAAATATTCTCGAATCGGACGAAATCAACGCCAAAGATCTTAGAATCCCTGAAGCATCCGGAACACACGAGAACCGCCAGAGAAGGGAGGCAGGGCCACCAAACCCTACCCCGGCGCGGCCAAGGGGGCGCCCCCTAGGGTGTGGGCCCCCTTCGACCTTCCCCGCGCCGCCTCTCCGCCTATAAAAAGCCCCCGGATCAGAAAACCCGATACCAATTGACGAAACCCGCAAAAGTTACCGTGGCGCCGCCGCCATCGCGAAACTCCAATCCGGGGGACAGAACTCCGTTCCGGCACCCTGCCGGAGCGGGGAAGTGCCCCCGAAGGCTTCTCCATCGACACCGCCGCCATCTCCATCGCCACCGCTGCCATCTCCATCGCCATCTTCATCACCGCTGCTCGCTCCCATGAGGAGGGAGTAGTTCTCCATCGAGGCTCGGGGCCGTACCGGTAGCTATGTGGTTAATCTCTCTCCGTGTACTTCAATACAATGATCTCATGAGCTGCCCTACATGATTGAGATTCATCTGATGTTTGTATCACTACTATCTATGTGCTACTCTAGTGATTTGTTATTAAAGTAGTTTATTCCTCCTGCATGTGTGCAAAGGTGACAGTGCGTGCACCGTGTTAGTACTTGGTTTATGCTATGATCATGATCTCTTGTAGATTATGGAGTTAACTATTGCTATGATATATTGATGTGATCTATTCCTCCTACATATGCATGAAGGTGACAAGTGTGCATGCTATGCTAGTACTTGGTTTAGTAGCGTTGATCTATCTTACACTAAAGGTTACTTAAACATGAGCATTATTGTGGAGCTTGTTAACTCCGGCATTGAGGGTTCGTGTAATCCTACGCAATGTGTTCATCATCCAACGAAAGTGTAGAGTATGCATTTATCTCGTTCGTTATGTGATCAATGTTGAGAGTGTCCACTAGTGAAAGTGTAATCCCTAGGCCTTGTTCCTAAATACCGCTCGAGTTACTACTCGCTGCGTTACTACTACCGCGTTACTACTCGCTTGTTTACTCGTTTTATCGCTGTTACTACTGCTGCCATACCACCACCATCAACTACACGCCAAGCACTTTTCCGGCACCGTTGCTACTGCTCATACTTATTTATACCACCCGTATTTCACTATCTCTTCGCCGAACTAGTGCACCTATTAGGTGTGTTGGGGACACAAGAGACTTCTTGCTTTGTGGTTGCAGGGTTGCATGAGAGGGATATCTTTGACCTCTTCCTCCCTGAGTTCGATAAACCTTGGGTATCCACTTAAGGGAAACTTGCTGCTGTTCTACAAACCTCTGCTCTTGGAGGCCCAACACTGTCTACAGGAAAGGAGGGGGAACGTAGACATCAGTCCCAGTCATATTTATCGGGTACCTAACGCGTTCGTTAGGATTTTTCTTCATATCTGTTGATACGGAAAAAAGTAGCAAACCGACGTCAGAGACGGCGCCACGCCACGCAGAACGGATCTGGGGTCTTACCTTCGCAAAGTTTTGCGGCATTCAGAAATTGTTCGCAACTTTGGCGTTCTGAGAATATATTGTCGAGTGCCTTGTTCGGCTGATGCAATGACCCATTTTGCGGGTTCTTCTATTTTTCTCTCGGGCTTGATGAGACAGCCGAATATATTGGTTATTCTATATTGTCGGGTACATCAGCGATGCTCTTGCTCGGAACAATATGACGAGTCAATGGACCGGAAGATTTGTCCACCTTTTTTTTTGGGTTCCTCCTTGATGAAAATTTCGTCGAGTTCCTCCTTGAAGAAAATTTCTTCGGGTCCTCCTCGAGGACAATTCTTCGGGTCCTTCTTGAGGATAATTCTTCGGGACCTTCTTGAAGATAATTCTTCGGGACCTCCTTGAGGATAATTCTTCGGGACCTCCTTGAGGATAATTCTTCGGGTCCTCCTTGAGGATAATTCTTCGGGACCTTCTTGAGGATAATTTTCGGGTCCTGTTCTTTCTTGAAGACAATTTCGTCGAGTTCTCCCTGTAGACAATTTCGTCGGGTTCTCTCTTATATACTTTGAAATTTTCTTTCTCCTGCACAAATAAACAAACTTTTTCTATCTTTTCCTTGACTCTCTTTTTCGCATGCGGTGTCAAATGCTCGGATTCGATGATATGTAAAGTGAATATATGCCGCGCAGCCCCCGAGCATCGGGTGCAGCGAAAGTAAATGATAATCAACTTTATGTGAAATAAAGGAACACTTAGCTTTTTGGACATGACGAAGTCGATGCATGATGAAGTCTTCGAGTGTAGATAATAAATCTAGCCAAAGTAAAAACCACCAAATAGCAAAAGTGGATGTCGCGAAATTGTTGATGAAGAAATAGCCGAGCCCCCGAGCGTTGCTGAGGTGATGTCATGATTGTTGTATCGCAGTCGTGACCCGAGGCGAAATCGTTGTCGAGCCCCCGAGCGTTAGGCGTGACGTCGAAATAAGTTGATGGAGTCGCGGCGTCATATTTGGTGAAGCCTTTTAAGATGAAGCCATAGACAATAATATACGAAGATGAATCCCAGATGAAGTATTTTAGATGAATCCATATTGAAGATGTCATTAAATATAGAGCATATATTGAAGGTAAATCCGTCGATATCATAGAGGATGAATTCATTGGCCCGAAGAATCCAAGTAATAATCATAGAAGATGAATCCGCCGATATCATAGAAGATGAATCCATTGACCCGAAGAAAATAAATCCAGTAATGGCCATAGAAGATGAATCCATTGACCCGGAAGCTCATCGGGTAGTATTGTATAAGAGTAAACTTAGTAGTATCCATATAGATGAATCCGGAAAAAATAAATTCACTTATAAGAGGAATCCGAAGAAGACAAATCTAGTAAGCCGAAGAAGATAAATCCATTGAGCCGAAGAAGATGTATCCACTGAGCCGAGGAAGATATATCCACTGAGCCGAAGAAGATAAATCCACTGCGGGTGAGGCGAGTCCGCAATGGGCGGAAAATTCGGCCAACCGTGAGACAAAGTGGCCGATGACGAACTTGATAATCTTCCTTCGTTATATATATAATTTTTTTATCCTTCCTTCAGAATTCGCCTTATCTTGATGTGTAGCAGTCGCTTGTTTTTTATGCGATATAAAATATTGATTACTGAAATCAGTCTAGTATTTACCTCCGCCAGGTAGGACTTGGGCGATGCTGCATATTAGTCTGATCATGGTCCTCATGAATAATATCAATCAAGCACTTTTTTTTTTAAAAAAAAAAAACTATTGCTATCAACTAGAGTTAACCATAGGATATACGCATATGATATTAATATAACTAGGCACTTAGCTTTGCTTTTTGCTGCTAACGTAGTAGTAGCAGATATCCATCTGGTTTATATCTCCTTAATTCGGCGAACAGCTACTCGACGGAGTAGATCGACGAGTTCACGACGTACGAGCCTCATAGCGTAGCTCATACAGGATGACGGGTCCATGGTGGCGGAGTCCATGATGATGAAGTGTACCACTCTGTGCGCAGAAAAGTAGACAAAACCCGAGACAAGTGCCCGTATATTTGTCCGCAATACAAGAAAAATATATCTTAAAAATAACCAGATAAATAGCACCTGAAGAGTCGATGCCGCAGGGACGAAGATGGTGTAGATCAGGCAAGTCCGTAGTTCATGGCGATAATGTATATGGAGGGTTTGCCGAATAATAGACCACTGTGTTCGTAGCGAAGCGTTCGAGCACGGAGCCTCCGGCCAAACAACCTAGGCGAATCTCCGAAATTTTTCAGGTCGCTCCTCCGCCAAGATCCAATATTGCTGATGCCTTATGTCGGGCGAAGTCGAGATGGAAAAGCGCAGCCGAGATTGAATCCTTGAACTAATCAACTAATCTTTATCGAGAACCTTCCAAACTTCGTGTTTCCGGCTTCAAGCTAAAACAGATTTCACGGACTAAAGTGCTGCCATATTGATCGATCTCTCCTTCTTTTCTTCCTCCCGTGGAGTACTAGATTGATTGATCCTCTTCTCCGTCTTATTTTTGGGCAACCATATTTCAGAATACTCTAGTCGCTTTGCCCGCTAAATCTTGGAACAGTAGCCTTTGGACCGATTTTTTTTTCTGATGCACATATAAAGTTGGTGTCCTCCACCAGGCAACTTGCCGTCGCGCAGATATCTCCCCAGGACGATCAGTTGTGATATCTCCCCAGGACGATTGATTGACGGTAGAAACACGGTGTGAAGACTTGGCCAACACACGCACGCCCTTTTGCCGATCTTGTCGACTGCTTTTGCCGATCTCGTCGAGTCGGCTACAGCCTTGAAATCGCTCGACGAAGTTGACGTTGCTTGATGTAGATGAGTTTTCCCAGAAGTCGCGCTTGACCCGATCGTTGTGCGCTCACGTGCGCGAAAAAATCCGACCGGCCAATTGACAAGGGATCACCTCGCCAATGCCTACGTATTGTAGACTAGGGTTTTGGGAGAGAGCGACGATGAAGATTCCGGGAGCGGGATTAGGCACACGACGTACCCAGCTTCGGGTCCCCTCGGTGGAGGATCCCTACGTGCTGCTAGCAATCCAGTATATGAGCATAATATGTTTACATCGTGTCGCCATAGGCGGAGCTATGTTGTCTATATTCTGTCTACCTGTTGTCCTCCCTATTTCGGGTGCCCTGGCTAGCTTTATATATGCAACCAGCCTAGGGTTTTACAAGAGTCCTAGTCGACTACTTCTTCAGGTTGCCTTGTTGGGCCTTCTCCATATTTGGTCTTCTCCATATTGGGCCGAGCCAGGTATACTAATAATGTGTACCCGAAGGGTATGCCCATGTCACCGCATATTTAGGATGTCTAGTTACTAAAGATAAAACTAAAAAAAATCTATTGTACATCATGTTTTACCGTTATATCTAGATTACATAACATAGTTAAGATAAGACGGTTTTATCAACCATTGCACATGCCCTAATCCAAACAAAACGCTTCTTTAGATAATCGCTTTCCCCCTGCCACATGGCCCACATCGCCACGATCCCTGCTGCCGCCGCCATGCCCGCGCTCCTGCTCCCAGCCGCCCTGCCCGTCACCGTGGCCCTGCAACCGATGCCTGTTGTGACCGCCCTGCCCGCCGCCTCGACCCTGCAGGCGAGGCGAGGCCTGCCCGGAGCTGCCCTGCACGGGAAGACATTTGGGGAGCCGTGGATGCCGATGCCGTCGAATCTCCATCGAGACCGCATGCGGCTCCATCTCCGATGCCCGCCACACCTTGCACCCGAGCCCGTGCGCGGTGACCTGCGCCCGTGGCCGGCTGTGCGGCACCGGCCCGCCGCCGTCACATCCCGTGCCTGCCAAATTGCTCCCACCGGCATAACTCGGTGTTGTGAGTTTTCTCAATCAGCCATAATTCTTCTCCAGATATCCTCTTCCGATCATACTCAACTTCTTTCTACAGAATTCTTCACCGTACTGGTTCCTCTATGCAAGGTTTCTTGATTTCCTTATGGACAGGCTTCAGTGAACATTTTCTAACTGAAATTTTCTTTGATTTGCACTCATTTTTTGACACTTTCTCGCTTAATTTTTGTACATGGTATTGCGTTGGAGCGCACTGATGCTGCAGTAAAAAAGTTTCTATATGGCCAGCCCAGTATGCAGTGGTCGTTTCTATAAAGTGAACTTGAGAATTGTACTGCAATTCTTGCAGGTTGGTACAGTGAGTGAAGCAACATATAGTCAAAAGAAGAAGAGGTGCGACACAGGTAGTTGCGGACCAAGTTTTATATTGTAGTTCTATTTATGATAGATATCTCTATATCTGCATATCTTCTCGGCAAAAATAAATGTGATCTGATGGTTTAGCTTGGTTAATCCGGAGTTCAAGCAACACGGAGTTATGATTTGGTTGGTTAACTATTAAATCTAAATTATGGCAACTCAAAACTATATGCGCTGCAGTTTTCCTATTTTCATTTTGATTAGTAATGAATTTTATTAGTCGTGTTTATAGCCCATGGTGAAATTTATTACAGGACAATTTGTTTCATCAATCATAGAGCATGGATGACTGATCATTAATTCCAATTGCTCCAACAAGGTAAGACATCAACCTGAGTTCGTAGCACCCGCGATTATATGAGCTGACTTATTAGGAGTAGCTTGATTGCAACCAAGGTCAAATCAGTTGGTTGCACCTTTACTTTTTTTTGGAAATTTATTTATTAATTTGTTTGTGAATGCGTATCTACTATCAGTTGCTCGATTACGTGATATTCTCAAGCACCCAATTGATTTTTCATGGTTACCAAGAAGCTCAATAAGGGCATATACCAAGCTGGAGCAGATTTGAGGTCAGAGTTCAACCTTATAGATTGCTATTTCTGCTTTTTTGTTTTGATTGCATTTTTTCCAAACGTGCAAATTGTATGGGTGTATCCTAGGAAGCTCCAATGATGTTAAAGTGGTCATATCTTAGCTTGATAGTTTACCCTGTTTACACCTGAACAACGAATTCATTAGTCAAGTAAGTAATACCGATAATGTGTAAATACATTTAAGGACTTCATACAATGTTAAAATGAATGAACACTGCTATGTTTATATATTAAATTTCCTGTCGGGTGTTGTTGTATATCTTTGCCTTGTATATGTATTTAGCCCTTGGAAAATTGAAGTCTTTATGATTAGAAAAAGATATAATGATCGACAGAAGGAACAATAACTACGCAACCTTGGTAAAAAGTTGTTTCTCTGCATCCTGTTGGTGGCCATCTCGATGCAGGCCAAGAACATGGAGAAGTTTGGGAAGGTGATCGATTATTGTTCCTTGACCTCTTGCTTCATATAAATACGCATGGATTCACTGAGTAATATATCTGCACATCTTTTGAAAAAAGTAGTAAGAATCATTCTACTGTAGTAGCCTAGAGTAGTTATCTTTCTCTGTACATATCCTTTGTTTGCATTATTATATCTGTTGTAGTAGCCTAGAATAGTTCTACTGTAGTAGCCTAGAGTAGTTATCTTTCTCCGTAAATAATTCGAGCCGGAACCATATGACTAAGTTGATGTCATTTTAGCATAGTAGACTTAACTAAATGCACATCTCTGAATTTATAGGCAAAAGTGTGTACTGCTGGGTTGTTTTGTTTGTAAGTGCATTGTTGCACTTTATTGAAAAATGTGCATTGCTGCATATATCATGGAGCCCCAATTAATTCCTTCTACTATTCTGGCTACCTATGCTCATGTGTCGCTATGCCCTGTCTAAGATATTACAGAGCCCTAGTTAATTCCTTTCATTTTTCATTCAAAATGTGCTGCTCCAGCCTTTCTTCAACCATGACCTCATGTGCCAGCTTGTGGAAGAGTGCGAGGCCATACTGGACCAGCTCCTACCATATTGAACAAACCATTTGTATCAAATGAAGATGGAACAGAAGATATCAACACAACCTTATGTCTTCCTTCGATTGCAGCAGATGCATTCCAGAGCTTGGTGAGATTGAGTTTATGGAGAGCATGTACATGAATAGCTTGATGAGATAGATTGCAACTTTTGTGGAAATGTTATGTCATATCGGGTGATGCGAACGTATTGTTGGTACACATCTAGTTGTGCAATCTGAAATATTCGTGAAAAATTCATTTCATTTTTTATAACGTCTTACTGCGCTATATGAAATATTCGTGAAAAAAAACATTTTTTATAATGGCAAATTCAAACCAGTGATAGGCAGGATAATGAGCCTATCACTACAAAACCTCACAGGGCTGCGGACTTCCATCGCAACTAGTGACATGCATCTCCTTTTGCCTGTCATTAGTATGCACACACTAGTGACAGGCACGTTGTTGGTCACTAGTAGTCATTAGTGACAGGCGCTGATATGGGGTGGCCCGATCTTCTCAGTAAGCAACGGTGGTGATGATGATCACGGGGTGATGGCAGCGGAGAAACACGACGATGAAGTGGATGATAACTTGTATGACGCAACGAGATCTCTCGATTGGTCCCTGTCGCCAATGCAACAGCTCTCAACCCTGCAAGATATTCGCAACTCCACACACTTGCGCACGTAGCCGCCGACCACAAAGCGGTAAGTTGCAACCGTCTAATTCCCAATGGAACAACAGATCACACAAGACCTTTTCAGGATCTACACAATATCAAGCAATATGGTGTAGGGATTCAATAGTTAACAATTTTATGATCACTAGCAGACATCGTTAGTAGATTAGTGCACTAAATCAAAAATATATGGTGGTACTCTCACAACTCACTCAAAACTGATAAGAAAAGGAGATCTTACCGTTCCAAAGTAAATTAGTGTTGCTTACCACTTGTAGTAACAACTAGTGCACGGATGTAGCGAAGCGAATATCAAGGGTATAAGAACAAATCACACGACAAAGCAGGGAATATGTGGGGCTGTAGGTAGGCTACCTATTTGCACCAATAACGAGCTCTAGCGCGGACCGTAGACAACCGATGATACTCACACAAGGCGATATAATGGGGCAATGCAACTATATGTGGGAAAGGTTGCAATGCACAAGAGAGATACGCTAGCAAAGCTCAACGAGACACGCACAAGATTGCTCAACTACGGGTGCAGTAAAGTAAACTTAGGGCTTCACTTGATTCAACTAGCACGTCACTTTTCTTGTTGGATTTTTCTTTTGTAACACACGCAACTATATAGCTCTTTTTGCTTCTTTTCAATTTTTTTTTTTTTTTTGACTCAACTCCTTGATAACACGGCCAACAGAAATTGCAAAGCACAAAAACCCTAACGAGCAGCCTATCGAGCGGTAAAACTAGTCTCTTCTGGGGAAGTTCCTAGTCACTTTATATCGAAAGGCTGTGTCTATGGTTGAGAACAAGCACACTGTATGCTATGTGGACTCGGAGTAACAAAACTGACACAATATGATAAACTAGATGATAGAGAAAAACACAAACCCTAACAATACTAGATGGAAAGAAAAAGATACGCAAAAACAACTACGAAAAGCAACTAAAACTCGAAATTAGTGCAATCTAAGGCTATGGCAAACCCTAACCCTAATTTTTTTTATGGCTTTTTCTGGATAGGAAAAACACTCACAACTCAACTATGGGGTGGATTGTGGATGGCTTACCGAGGAAAACTGGAAATCTGATACCAAGATGATATGGGGTGGCCCGATCTTCTCAGTAAGCAACGGTGGTGATGATGATCACGGGGTGATGGCAGCGGAGAAACACGACGATGAAGTGGATGATAACTTGTATGACGCAACGAGATCTCTCGATTGGTCCCTATCGCCAATGCAACAGCTCTCAACCCTGCAAGATATTCGCAACTCCACACACTTGCGCACGTAGCCGCCGACCACGAAGCGGTAAGTTGCAACCGTCTAATTCCCAATGGAACAAGCAGATCACACAAGACTTTTTCAGGATCTACACAATATCAAGCAATATGGTGTAGGGATTCAATAGTTTTGCTAGAGCAAACAACTAAGAACTAGGGTTTATCTTAAACGTGGTCTAAAGCAGCTAGGGGGCGTCCCGGGCACTTATATAGGTGTCCGGGACGAGTTCCGGTCGAAAAGATACAAGAATAACCGACCCGGAATAGATCCGGTCGAGACAGACTCGGACCGGTCCGGTCCGGGATCCGGTCGACCGGCCGTGGACCGGCCGGTCCGGTCGGTGGTCCGGTCAACCGGGCGGCAACCGGAAAACTGCGAAGTTTCCGGTTTCTGCCCGGTACGATGCACTCCCTCCGGTTGGCGGCCGGTTGACCGGGCCAGGAACCGGGCGGCCCGGCGTGAGGGCCGGTCTGACCGGGCGCTGGACCGGCCTGGACTTCTTCTTCTCCTCTCGCGCATTCCTCCCGCTCCTCCCTCGCGCGTCCATGAGATATCTTCATGTCCAGCTCCTTGTCCAGCTTCACGTCCATCTTCACGTCCAGCTGCTCCTCTCCTCCTCGTGCGATGCTTGTCTCCTCTTCATACCTGATGATACATAAGTAATAGGACTTAGGCAGTATAAAGTTCTCATCAATCAAGGTATCGTTTAGGAACAAGTTCACCTGTTGTTTAAGTAGCTTCGAACGAGCTCGTTTCATTGGTCCAATCCTGACTTCATTGGACTTGAGCTTCACAGCAGGTTCATCTTCAATTGGTAATGACGGAGGTAGTAGTGAAGTAGGGATGTCCTCATCAGGCGCTTTGCCTGTCACTAACATGCCTTTTGTGCCTGTCACTAGAGGCCTATTCTGCATGGACATGGAGAGTGCCTCCTCTAAACCACCTGAAAGTGTGGGGGAGCCCTGCTGAGACCAAAGTATTTAATCCAAAAATCACAAAGTTAGATAACAAAATATCCACCTACCATTTTATTGGCTATTCTGAAAAAGTCAAAAGATTATCGTTTCTACTGTCCATATAAATACACAAAGTTTGTGAAAACAAGACATGTTGTCTTTTTAGAGGACGAAATGATGAGGGGGAGCATCGTAGCTCGCAAAAATGATCTTGAGGAGAAGAGGGTGCATGCACCTAATCCGATGACTTAGGAGCCATTTTTTGCGCTACCATGTGCACCTGCACCGATAATCCCTGCGATTGTGGTGCAAGCGCCTGTTATGACTCCACCCATGACAACAATGAGTGAAAATTCGGAACCTGTCCGTCAGGAGCCGAATGAACCATTTGTTGAGCATGAAAGGAACAACAACCACCTCCAGAATTTGAGCCACAAGTTGAGGAACATAATTCTCTAGAGAATGAGGCCCCGAGAAGGTCTATAAGAGCTAGAAAATCAGCTATTTTGACTAATTACAAAGTTTACAACACAGAAACAGTTCATATGGAAGGTGATCCCATTTCATAGGAAGAAGCCATGTGAAGCCCAGATTCATCAAAGTGGGTGGAGGCCATGAAAGACGAAATGAAATCGATGAGTGCCAACAATGTTTGGGACTTGGAAAATATTCCTAAAGGAGCCAAAGAGTGGTCTACAAGTGGGTCTACAAAATAAAATATGACTCCAATGGGAATGTAGAAAAATACAAAGCACGACTTGTGGCAAAAGGATTTACACAAAGACAAGGGATAGATTACAATGAGACATTTTCTCCAGTCTCATTTAAGGACTCCTTCATAATCATAATGGCACTAGTTGCACATTTTGATTTAGAGTTGCATCAAATGGATGTAAAGACGACATTTCTAAATGGGAATTTAGAAGAAAATGTCTACATGAAACAATCCAGGGGTTTTATCATGGAGGATAAGGAAGAAATGGGATGCCGCCTAAAGAAATCCATTTATGGACTAAAGCAAGCCTCCAGACAGTGGTATCTAAAGTTTAATGAAACAATTAAGAGATTTGTATTTAAAAAAAATTAGGACAATTGCGTTTATGCAAAGTTTAAAAGTGAGAAATATATTTTCCTAATCTTGTATGTGGATGATATTTGATGGCGTGTAATTCACACGTTCGTTGGGAACCCCAAGAGGAAGGTATGATGCGCACAGCAGCAAGTTTTCCCTCAGAAAGAAACCAAGGTTTATCGAACCAGGAGGAGCCAAGAAGCACGTTGAAGGTTGATGGCGGCGGGATGTAGTGCGGCGCAACACCGGAGATTCCGGCGCCAACGTGGAACCTGCACAACACAACCAAAGTACTTTGCCCCAACAAAACAGTGAGGTTGTCAATCTCACCGGCTTGCTGTAACAAAGGATTAACCGTATTGTGTGGAAGATGATTGTTTGCAAGAAAACAGTAAAGAACAAGTATTACAGCAGATTTGTATTTCAGTATAAAAGAATGGACCGGGGTCCACAGTAGAGGTGTCTCTCCCATAAGATAAAAGCATGTTGGGTGAACAAATTACAGTCGGGCAATTGACAAATAGAGAGGGCATAACAATGCACATACATGTCATGATAAGTATAGTGAGATTTAATTGGGCATTACGACAAAGTACATAGACCGCCATCCAACTCGCATCTATGCCTAAAAAATCCACCTTCAGGTTATCATCCGAACCCCTTCACGATATTAAGTTGCAAAGCAACAGACAATTGCATTAAGTATGGTGCGTAATGTAATCGACAACTACATCCTTAGACATAGCATCAATGTTTTATCCCTAGTGGCAACAGCACAACACAACCTTAGAACTTTCCGTCACTGTCCCAGGTATCAATGCAGGCATGAACCCACTATCGAGCATAAATACTCCCTCTTGGAGTTAAGGGCAAAAACTTGGCCAGAGCCTCTACTAATAACGGAGAGCATGCAAGATCATAAACAACACATAGGTAATAACTTGATAATTAACATAACATGGTATTCTCTATCCATCGGATCCCGACAAACACAACATATAGCATTACGGATAGATGATCTTGATCATGTTAGGCAGCTCACAAGATCCAACAATGAAGCACAATGAGGAGAAGACAACCATCTAGCTACCGCTATGGACCCATAGTCCAAGGGTGAACTACTCACTCATCACTCCGGAGGCGACCATGGCGGTGTAGAGTCCTCCGGGAGATGAATCCCCTCTCCGGCAGGGTGCCGGAGGAGATCTCCAGAATCCCCCGAGATGGGATTGGCGGCGGCGTCTCTGGAAGGTTTTCCGTATCGTGGTTTTTCGCATCAGGGTTCTCGCGACGGAGGCTTTAAGTAGGCGGAAGGGCAACGTGGGGGGCCACACGAGGGCCCCACACCACAGGTCGGCGCGGCCAAGGCCTGGGCCGCGCCGCCCTATGGTGGCGGCCCCTCGTGGCCCCACTTCGACTCCTCTTCGGTCTTCCGGAAGCTTCGTGGCAAAATAGGACCCCGGGTTTTGATTTCGTCCAATTCCGAGAATATTTCGTTACTAGGATTTCGAAACCAAAAACAGCGAGAAAACAAGAATCGGCTCTTCGGCATCTTGTTAATAGGTTAGTTCCAGAAAATGCACGAATATGACATAAAGTGTGCATAAAACATGTAGGTATCATCAATAATATGGCATGGAACATAAGAAATTATCGATACGTCGGAGACGTATCAATATTCTGCTTGCGAGCAGTGATGTTAGTTTACTGCAAGAGACAAAGAAGTTCTTGTCCTCAAATTTTGATATGAAAGATCTTGGTGAAGCATCATATGTTTTGAGCATAGAAATTCACCGAGATAGGAAAAATGGAGTGTTAGGACTATCGCAAAAGACTTAAAGACTCTAACTAAGTATAATATGCATAAGAGCAATGCCACACATGCCCCTATAGTCAAGGGCGACAGTTTTGGGAAATTTCAAAGTCCCCATAATCAATACGAGCTCGATCAAATGAAAGCGGTTCCATATGCTTCGGCCATTTTGGCATCCTATAGTATACACATGTGTGCACTCACCCTGACTTAGCTTTTATCACTGGAGTACTCAGTAGGTATCAAGAAAATCCAGGTTTTGAACACTAAAAAATGGGAAAGAAGGCATTGCGTTATGTGAAATGCACAAAGAACTACATGCTGATATACAGATGATTTGATTCCATAGAAATAAGAGGGTATTCAGATGCAGATTTTGCGGGAGATGAACATGATAGAAAATCCACAGCTGGATATGGATTCACTCTCGCAGGGAGAGCTATTTCGTGGAGAATCTCCAAACAGACAATAGTTGAATCATCCACGATGTATGCAGAATTTATAGCATGTTATGAAGCCACGGGGCAGGTATTATGATTAAAGAAATTTATACATGATTTGAAAGTGGTAGATTATATTGACAAACCACTAAAGATGTACTACGATAATCAGCCCGCAGTATTTTATGTTCACAACAACAAGTCGAGTACAACTACGAAACCGATTGAGGTTAAGTAAACACAAGGTCCAGGATCAAACTATAAGTCCCAAGCATATAAGGATAAAATATATGCTTGCAGATCCGATAACGAAAGGCTTACCACCCAGCGTGTTCAATGACCACGTAGCCGGCATGGATTTAAGGGAAATGCTTACCTATCTTGGATCATAAGAGGCCCAAAAGTAAACAAATTTATTTCAAAACAGAGAAGTTTATTGTGGCTGTCTGATTCTATCGGCAATAGAGCTGCGACGATGAAACATGCCCTATGTACTGATCCAAAATGAAATGAATAAAATATAAATATAAAGTTAAAAGTAAAGTTGAGATCAAAAGGGAAAATGTTAGGTTGATCTCCACCACGTATGAGCCCAACTGCTTGACGTGTCCTTTGAGCGCACCCTGATCGGAGGCGCCTAACCGTTCACTGGTTGGTAGGCCCCTATCGCATGTGCTATATATATAAAGTGTTGGGGGCATGTGGCACTTAGTACGAGGTTGACCAAGGCGCTGCTCGCCGTGTTGAAATATTGGGCCTACACTTAATGGCCCATACTAGATTTCAGATTTTTCCTATAAATCTCAAAGCCCACTTAGTGGCAGCCTTGTGAGTTTGAGCCCAAGTTGGTGGCAGCTCACTAGGAAGTGGCAAGAGGTGGGAAGTTTAGTCCCACATGGAAAGTTGGGAGGAAGTTAGACCACCTTATAAGGTGGGTTGTTCCACCACTAGTAAGTGAGTGAGAAAAGGAGTGCTACACGCGCGCGCTCCTCCTCCTCCTCGCTCGTCTCGACTCGACACGTCACGACGCGCGCCGCGCTCGTGGTGAGTGGATTGAGCCTCGAGCCGAGACTTTCCTTACTTTTTGCAGCTCAGGAAAACGAACAGAGTCCTAGACGGACGCGTCGCAGTTAGTCGGTTCGGGTCGCTCCCGGATCGTGGGCTATCCGTAACCGACTCGAAACGTTCGTGCGACGTGGGCGTGGCCCACGTTGCCTAGGGTTTCCCGAGCCTATATAATCTCCTGCCCGGCTACCGCATAATCACATCTAATACACGAGTTAGGGTTTCCACCTCTCTCTGCTTGCGCCGCCATCGTAGCCTACTCCATCCCGCGCGCTGACGTGCATCGGCAAACGGGAGAGCAGGTCTCCGGAACCGCTCGTCCTTGCGATCCTGTACGGGAGAGGGCGAATTAGGTTTTTGGGAAGCGCTTGTTACGTCTCCAACGTATCCATAATTTCTGTTGTTCCATGCTTGTTTTATGACAATACTTACATGTTTTGCTTGCACTTTATGATGATTTCATGCGTTTTCCGGAACTAACCTATTAACAAGATGCCACAGTGCCGGTTCCTCGTTTTCTCGCTGTTTTTGGTTCCGGAAAGGCTGTTCGGGCAATATTCTCGGAATTCGACGAAACGAAGACCAAACCTCCTATTTTTCCCGGAAGCGTCCGTAACACCGAAGAAGAGTTGGAGAGGGGCCGAGAGGGCCACCACACCATAGGCGGCGCGGCCTGGCCCGGGCCCGTGCCGGCTCGTGGTGTGGCGCCCCGTGTGCCCCCTCGCGCCGCCTCTTCGCCTATAAAATCCCTTTCGACCTAAAAACACCGTAACTCTTGACGAAACTCCGGAAAGACTCCAGGGGCGCCGCCACCATCGCGAAACTCCAACTCGGGGACAGAAGTCTCTGTCCCGGCACCTCGCCGGGACGGGGAAGTGCCCCCGGAAGCCATCTCCATCAACGCCATCGCCTCCATCATGCTCCGTGAGTAGTTCCCCCATGGACTACGGGTTCTAGATGTAGCTAGTTGGTATTCTCTCCCCTATGCACTTCAATACAATGATCTCATGAGCTGCCTTACATGATTGAGATTCATCTGATGTAATCGGTGTTGTGTTTGTCGGGATCCGATGGATTGTTACATTATGATTGTCTATCTACAAAGTTTATGAAGTTATTGTTGCTGCAATCTAGTTATGCTTAATGCTTGTCACTAGGGCCCGAGTGGCATGATCTTAGATTTGAGCTCTATAATTACTGCTTAGATTGTATCTACAAGTTGTATGCACATGTCACTGTCCGGAACCAAAGGCCCCGAAGTGACAGAAATCGGGACAACCGGAGGGGATGGCGGTGATGTGAGGGACACATGTTTTCACGGAGTGTTAATGCTTTGCTCCGGTACTCTATTAAAAGGAGTACCTTAATATCCAAGTAGTTTCCCTTGAGGCCCGGCTGCCACCGGCTGGTAGGACAAAAGATGTTGTGCAAGTTTCTCATTGCGAGCACGTACGACTATTATTGGAAAACATGCCTACATGATTAATGATCTTGATATTCTGTCTTAATGCTATTTCAATCCTATCAATTGCCCGACTGTAATTTGTTCACCCAACACTTGTTATTGGAGAGTTGCCACTAGTGTAGATAGCTGGGAACCCCGGTCCATCTTTCATCATCATATACTCGTTCTACATGTCAACTGTTTTCTGGTGCCATTGCTCTCATACTACTATTACTGCTGCGTATTACTCGTTACTATTGCTCTCATATCACTCGCTACTTTCACATCACCCCTGTTGCTAGTGCTTTTCCGAGTGCAGCTGAATTGACAACTCAGTTGTTAAGGCTTATAAGTATTCTTTACCTCCCCTTGTGTCGAATTAATAAATTTGGGTTTTACTTCCCTCGAAGACTGTTGCGATCCCCTATACTTGTGGATCATCAGCGCTCTGCGCGACTGCTCAAGCTCTTCATCACGGGTCGCCTTCCGTCCAAGTCGGGCGGTGCTGCCTACCGTCGTCTTCAACGCCGTCTACTTCGACCCATCGTCCCCGTCGTCAACAACGTTGTAATCAACAACGTTATCGCTGCGACATCGTCCGCTACACCTCCACCGCCACCTCCACCGGATCGGTACGTGCGACATATCTCGATCTGTTTAGCGATGGATGTTGTACCGTTTGCTCTGCTACTGTTCATGTTGATCACCGCATCTAGTATGTTCGAGTTTCACATGTTAGTAGTTACTTTCGTCATGCTTTATATTCTGGAATTAATCATGGAAATTGTGCCTAATTATCCAACAATCCAAAAACCTAATTGTAGGCAATTTCCTGAGTTAACAATGGCTGGTTTTTCCGATGCACTGAGGCCGGATAAGTTTACCGGTGTGCACTTTAAGAGGTGGCAGGTTAAGGCCATGCTCGGCTTACCCATCCGAAAGTGTTCGAAGTTACCGATGGTTTACCCGAAGGAACTATATCTGACCAAGATCGGAACAAGTTCAAGGAAAACAATACTCTCTTCGTCGGATGCGTTACGAGTATTCTTGTTGATCGTACGTGTGATGTGTACATGCACATAACAGACGGTAAAGAGCTCTGGGATGCACTGAATGCTAAATTCGGTGCAACCGATGCAGGCAGTGAACTGTACATCATGGAGAGCTTCCATGACATCAGGATGGTAAACATCATGAGATACAGTGCGAAAGAGCTTGAACTGCTTAAGTGTGCCTTACCTGACAAGTTTGTGGCTGGATGCATCATCGCTAAGTTGCCCCCTTCATGGAGGAACTTTGCCATAACTCTCAAACACAAGAGACAAGAGATATCAGTTGAAAATCTGATAGCGTCTCTTGATGTTGAGGAGAAAGCTCGGGCTAAGGATAATACTGAGAAAGGAGAGGGTCAGTCTAGCGCCAACATGGTGCAGAAGAAACCCTACAGCAAGAACAAAGGGAACAACAAGCCCTCCTTCAATAAGCCTATGAAGACTACAACCTTCAAGAAGAAGAAGATGATAAACAAAGCAGATCTGAGCTGCTTTACGTGTGGAGAGACTGGCCACTTTTCTAAGGATTGTCCAGAGAGGGCAGACCGCAAGAAAAAGGCGAGGCAAGTCAACACGGTGACCGCTAGCAATGCTGATGGGTACGGTAATCTCTTTACTTGTTCTTTCGGTATTTCAATCTCCATGTTGGTGGATTGATACAGGTGCTAATGTTCATGTGTGTGCTGACATATCCATGTTCACTTCTTACCAGGTCGCCGGGATTCTTCCGTCTTGATGGGGAATGGGTCACATGCTTCTGTTCGTGGTGTTGGCACGGTAGATCTGAAGTTCACTTCGGGGAAGATCGTGCAGCTGAGGAACGTGCAGCATGTCCCTACTATGAACAAGAATCTCGTTAGCGGCTCCCTTCTATGCAGAGATGGGTTTAAGGTTGTTTTAGAGTCGAATAAAGTAGTTGTTTCCAAGTTTGGACAATTTATTGGTAAAGGCTATGAGTGCGGAGGCTTGTTCCGCTTTTCGCTTCTGATTTCAGTAATAAGTCTGTGAACCATATTTGTGGCAATGTTAGTGATGATACCAGTGTTTGGCATTCTCGTTTATGTCACATTAATTTTGGTTTAATGTCTCGGCTATCCAGTTTAAGTTTAATTCCAAATTTCACCATTGCCAAAGGTTCTAAGTGCCATAGTTGTGTGCAATCAAAGCAACCTCGGAAGCCTCACAAGGCGGCCGAGGAGAGAAACTTGGCACCTCTAGAACTCATACATTCCGATCTATGCGAGATGAATGGTGTGTTGACAAAAGGTGGAAAGAGATATTTCATGACATTGATTGATGATGCGACTAGATTTTGCTATGTTTATTTGTTGCGAACTAAAGATGAAGCTTTAGACTACTTTAAAATTTATAAGGCCGAAGTTGAAAATCAACTAGAGAGAAAGATCAAGCGTCTTAGGTCGGATCGTGGTGGCGAATATTTTCCTAAAATCTTTGATGAATTCTGTGAGGAACATGGCATTATTCATGAGAGGACGCCTCCCTATTCACCCCAATCAAACGGGGTTGCCGAGAGGAAAAACCGCACGCTGACCGACTTGGTGAATTCCATGTTAGCCACTGCTGGTTTATCTAAGGCATGGTGGGGGGAGGCTTTATTGACTTCATGTCATGTCCTGAATAGAGTTCCTAACAAGAATAAAGATAAAACCCCTTACGAGGAGTGGGCTGGGAGAAAACCATCACTTTCATATTTGCGCACATGGGGATGTTTGGCGAAAGTCAATATTCCAATTACTAAGAAGTGCAAACTTGGACCAAAGACAGTGGATTGTATCTTTCTAGGTTATGCTCCTCGGAGTGTAGGATATAGATTTTTAGTAGTTCAATCCGAGGTACACTGATATGCATGTTGATACTATTATGGAATCTCGTGATGCAACATTTTTTGAGAATATGTTTCCTATGAAAGATATGCATAGCATTGCTAGAATTTCTCTCGAGATAATTCCTGAGTCTAGTACATCTAATGAGTATTTTGAACAATCACATGAGAATGTTACCGAGAAGGATGACAATGAAGCTCCTAAACGGAGCAAGAGACGAAGGATTGAAAAATCCTTTGGTGATGATTTCATTGTGTACCTTGTGGATGATACTCCCACGTCCATTGCAGAGGCATATGCATCTCCAGATGCAGATGACTGGAAAGAAGCTGTCCATAATGAGATGGACTCGATTGTTTCTAATGGAACTTGGGAGCTATCAGAACGACCCCATGGATGCAAGCCTGTGGGCTGCAAATGGGTGTTCAAGAAGAAGCTAACACCTGATGGTACTATTGAGAAGTACAAGGTGCGGCTTGTAGCTAAAGGCTACACACAGAGAGAAGGCGAAGATTACTTCGATACCTATTCACCTGTCTCTAGACTTACCACCATTCGAGTATTACTATCCATGGCTGCCTCCTATGGTCTTATCGTTCATCAAATGGACGTAAAGACAGCTTTTCTTAATGGAGAGTTGGAAGAGGAAATCTATATGGATCAGCCTGATGGGTTTGTAGTAAAAGGTGAAGAAAGAAAGGTGTGCAAGTTGCGAGAAATCTTTATATGGCCTAAAACAAGCACCTAAGCAATGGCATGAGAAGTTTGACAGAACTTTGACTTCGTAGGCTTTGTTGTCAATGAGGCCGACAAGTGCGTTTACTATCGCCATGGTGGGGGCGAAGGTGTTATACTGTGTTTGTATGTGGATGATATTTTGATATTTGGTACAAACATGAAAGTAATACACGAGGTCAAGTCTTTCTTGTCAAAGTGCTTTGATATGAAAGATCTGGGAGAAGCTGATGTGATTCTGAGCATCAAGCTTATTAAGAATGAGAGTGGGATTACTCTAACACAATCCCATTATGTTGAGAAGTTCTTGAGCCGGTTCGGCTATATTGATAGCAAGTCTTCTCCAACACCTTATGATCCCAGTGTAACATTATGCAAGAACCGGAGGATTGCCGTAGATCAACTGAGATACTCTCAGATTGTTGGCTCACTCTTGTACTTAGCGAGCGCGACTAGACCGGACATCTCTTTTGCTGTTAGCAAGTTGAGTAGGTTCATGTCAAACCCGGGTACTGATCATTGGCATGCACTTGATAGGGTCATGCGCTACCTATGTGGTACAATGAGTTATGGGATTCACTATTCAGGACACCCAGCTGTGCTTGAAGGATATAGTGATTCGAATTGGATCTCAGATGTAGCTGATCTGTACGCCACAAGTGGGTATGTATTTACCTTTGGAGGTGGTGCAGTATCATGGAGATCTTGCAAGCAAACCATATTGACGAGGTCAACTATGGAAGCAGAACTTACTGCTTTAGACACAACCACTGTTGAATCAGAATGGTTACGTGAGCTCTTGATGGACTTGCCTGTGGTTGAAAAACTCGTTCCGGCAATCCTTTTGAATTGTGACAATCAAACTGTAATTGTCAAAGTGAACAATTCTAAGGATAACGCGAAGTCATCAAGACACGTCAAGAGACGTTTGAAGTCTGCCAGGAAATTGCGAAACTCCGGAGTAATAACTGTTACATATATTCAAACAGACAAAAACCTGGCAGATCCCTTTACAAAGGGACTATCACGTAATGTGATAGAAAGTGCATCGAGGGAGATGGGTTTGAGACCCGTTGATGTTACACCATAGTGGTAACCCAACCTTTGTGATCGGAGATCCCGTGAATTAGGACCTGGGAAGAACAAACTAGTGGTTTAATTGAGGAGAGTATTATGTAACCCTCTCTATGTGAAGATGCACAACTCTCAATTGCTGCAAGGCAGGTTGGCAAAAGCCTTAATGTGTTTATGTTGGCTATTTTAGCAAAGATGCTGTCCTACAGAGCATTCTTGAAATAACACACCTTTATGAGTCCGATTGTTAAACGTCGCAATCTATGAGATTTGGGTGATCTCTAGTAAACTCATGAAGAGACCACGAAGTATGACGCATATGCTTCACCCGCGGGGTAGGCTACTGGCAGCCATGTACTCGGTCATGACTTTGAGTGAAACCCTGTTCACGCAAAACTTGCAATTCAAGGCTTAGTCCATTGTTCAAGTGTGAATGGATGTAGCTTAAGGTTCTAGGCGGAAGTTCAACTTAACAGTCTCCGCTGAAACACTGGTATATAAACAAGCAGTGAGTATTGGTAAATCTCTAAATGGGGATTTGAGATCTGGTGGGGGATTGTTGAAATATTGGGCCTACACTTAATGGCCCATACTAGATTTCAGATTTTTCCTATAAATCTCAAAGCCCACTTAGTGGCAGCCTTGTGAGTTTGAGCCCAAGTTGGTGGCAGCTCACTAGGAAGTGGCAAGAGGTGGGAAGTTTAGTCCCACATGGAAAGTTAGGAGGAAGTTAGACCACCTTATAAGGTGGGTTGTTCCACCACTAGTAAGTGAGTGAGAAAAGGAGTGCTACACGCGCGCGCTCCTCCTCCTCCTCGCTCGTCTCGACACGTCACGTCACGTCACGTCACGTCACGTCACGACGCGCGCGCCGCGCTCGTGGTGAGTGGATTGAGCCTCGAGCCGAGACTTTCCTTACTTTTTGCAGCTCAGGAAAACGAACAGAGTCCTAGACGGACGCGTCGCAGTTAGTCGGTTCGGGTCGCTCCCGGATCGTGGGCTATCTGTAACCGACTCGAAACGTTCGTGCGACGTGGGCGTGGCCCACGTTGCCTAGGGTTTCCCGAGCCTATATAATCTCCTACCCGGCTACCGCATAATCACATCTAATACACGAGTTAGGGTTTCCACCTCTCTCTGCTTGCGCCGCCATCGTAGCCTACTCCATCCCGCGCGCCGACGTGCATCGGCAAACGGGAGAGCAGGTCTCCGGAACCGCTCGTCCTTGCGATCCTGTACGGGAGAGGGCGAATTAGGTTTTTGGGAAGCGCTCTGCGCGACTGCTCAAGCTCTTCATCACGGGTCGCCTTCCGTCCAAGTCGGGCGGTGCTGCCTACCGTCGTCTTCAACGCCGTCTACTTCGACCCATCGTCCCCGTCGTCAACAACGTTGTCATCAACAACGTTACTGCTGCGACATCGTCCGCTACACCTCCATCGCCACCTCCACCGGATCGGTACGTGCGACATATCTCGATCTGTTTAGCGATGGATGTTGTACCGTTTGCTCTGCTACTGTTCATGTTGATCACCGCATCTAGTATGTTCGAGTTTCACATGTTAGTAGTTACTTTCGTCATGCTTTATATTCTGGAATTAATCATGGAAATTGTGCCTAATTATCCAACACGCCCCACCGACATCCCTACCGATCTAGGGTTCTAGTGCGTGCCGACGGGAAGCTCCGCCACCGCCGTCACCGCTCACTCACATCACCGCCTCAAAGGGAGAAGGTATCCTTCCCCTCTCACATCTGCCTCTCCCGGAATAAGATCTACACTAGTTGATCTAATGCAGTTTAACACTGGCTTATTTATTGAGATCAGTAGGGCGCCGCTCGCCAAGGTTGCCGCCGCCAAAGCCAAAGCCAAAGGGCATCAGCAGCTAGAGCCTGGAGATCTTTATAGCTAGGATCCAGCTGTTTTAGTTCTGCTTATTCGTGGGAAGAGATCGTATTGTGCAGATGCACATATGTGTGTCTGAAATGAGATCAACGCAAGAAGATTGATTCAGGTTCTGTGTCGTTTCAATTGTTGACACGCACGAGACGTGACCGCTTCTGGTCAAGCCTTCTTGGTCCCGGTTGCTCTTCCGAGTTCGGACCGGCTGGGACAAGATTCATACGTGATGCGATCCATTGGTATAGGCCCATATAAGCATCTGCCGAGAACCCTACACAACGACCGAGCTGCTCTACCGCCGAACGCCGCCGCCGTTCCTCTCGTTGGTTTTCCCTCCATCCTGCCTAAAGCCGGCCATGGACCCGACGGAATCCCTGCCCGAAGACGCGCTCGCCAGCATCCTCGGCCGCCTGCCGGCGTGCGAACTCGCCGCCGCCCGCTGCGTCCGCAAGGCGTGGCGCGCCGTCATTGACGCCCGTCGCCTGCTGCTCCCGCACCTCCTCCCGCACTCCTTGCAAGGCATCTTCATCAACTACATCGACTACGAGCGCCCGCACTGCCTCTCACGCCCCTCGGCGCAGAAGCCACTGATCGATGGCAACCTAGACTACTTGCCTTGGTACACCGGCTATTTTAGCGAGATCATCGACCACTGCAACGGTCTCTTGCTCTACGAGGCGGGCGCGCTCTATGTGGTCAACCCCGCCACTAGACGGTGGGACTATCTCCCCTGCAAAGACAGAAACCAAGCATACCTCGCGTTCGACCCTGCTATCTCACCACACTACGAGCTGTTTTTCATCCCTGACGTACCTGGGAAGGCGGAGCAAGAAGGCCGACACGGTTTCATGGAATGGCCGCCATCCTTATGGACGATGAACGTATTCTTGTCAAGTTCAAGACAATGGCAGAAGAGGTCCTTTCTCCGTCAAGGCGATGCGGTGGGCACAGTAGCTAGCGTTCGAGAAGATCCACGGAAGCCAGCATCCATGTATCATGGTGGTCCATTGCGCCGATTTGCTGTATATCGGGACGGATCACTCTACGTGCATTGTCGTGGTGCCTTTGTCACAAGGTATTACAATTCTTGTATCACTAGTTTCTCTTTTGTATGAATCTCCCTATACAAACACTTCATCGCTATAGTATCAAAATTGTTGATATTGGTGTTAACGAATTGATATCTGCAGGTTACATTTTTCAACCGCCAATTATCAAGTTATAAAAACGCCAGAAGATATTGGAAAATACAAGAATATGCACTATCTTGGGAAATCCGAAAATGGGGTGTCCCTTGCAACGATCTACAACTACAGGGAACTCCGGGTGTGTAACCTTGTTGAATCGGACGGACAATTAGATTGGGTTTTGAAGCATCATGTTGATCTTGATCCGTTGTCATCATTACCATGGCAAGACCTAACTGCATTCAAACGAACTTGGACCTTAGATCAAGAAAAAAAAGATGAGGATTATGAGATGATGTGGATGACAACTACGGAGGAGGAGGGGGCGGAGGCGGAGGAGGAGGAGGAGGAGGATGAGGATGAGGAAAAAGGAGAAGGAGAAAAAAATAGCATACTGAAGGGGGAGAACCTAAAGTGGAACTATGAAGAGGATGATGGAAAAGGACAAGTGCAAGATGAAAATGAGGAAGAAGAGCGAGGAGGGAAAAACGATTTTCTGCAAATTGAGGAAAATCTGGAATGGAATTCGGATGATGAAAATGTTATGAATATTGAAGATGATTATAATAGTTGCGGCATGAACATCTATTTTCTTGGGTTTCACCCCTACAAAGAAGTTATTTTCTTGGGGTTATCAGTAAATATAGCAGTGGCTTATCATTTGAAAAGCTCAAAGATTCAGTATCTTGGCGAAATCCGACCGAAAAATTACCATGGGCCTACTAGTGGTATTTTCGACGCCTTTCCTTACACCCCTTGCATGATCGGGGAACTTCAAAAGCACGCTTGAAGGAGGAGTCATTGAAGAGATTAGAGAATTTTGGCACCAAAGAGATTAAGAAGTGACATCGTGATGTGTATGGGTCCTAGTTTTTATTTTTGGTGTTCAGCGCTTTCTTGAAAGCGCGCCTGATTTGCTCCATGACTAACATGTGTTGTTTATTGTTTAGATTATTGTTTCCATTTGAACGATTCTACACTATGTGAGGAAGTCAATGCCCCAGCGCATGGCTTCGGCGGCGTGCCGGCGCTCCTCGCGGGGCATGTCGTTGCCGAACTCGAGGACGCTTCAGGCCAGCATGGTGGTGGTGAACGCCATGGGGAAGCCGAACTTGACGTTGTCGCCGGCATCGTAGTAGCTGCCCTCGAGGTCGACGCCCGCCGCGCCACGCCACGCCACGCCACGCCGCGCGCTGCGACGCCGGAAGCCGCCCCGACCGCTGCCCCTCGAAGAAGAGGATGCACTTGGAGAGCGCGTCGCGGTAGTCGTGTTGCGCGCTCAAGGTCCGCCGCCACGGCCATGACGGCCACGCCGACGCCGAGCCCGCGGCCGAGGCCACCTCCCTAGAAATGCTATTGAAATGTGCCGATGCCACCGCCGCCGATGCCACCGCCCTACTTGGATGGGGGGCTCTGTATCGTTGTTACTGTTTTATAGCTTTCAACAAATGCTTGCTTGTGTTTTTGTTTGGCATATTCATTTTAAAAGGAGGGCATATGTGTTTGTATTTCACAGGATTATGCTATTAACTTGTCACAACTTATGTATTTCAAATAATGAATTGCTAGCTAAATGACTCATTGGATGAATGAAATACAATTGCTTTCTTAATTTTGCAGTGACATTGAGGTATGGAGGACGGCACCTTCGTCCGAGATGAGGAGGGGGAAGAAGCGGTGCAGAAATTGATCTATGATAGTGCCCGTGGTCCGGAAACCGATGGAGATGACAACGAGTTCCAAGACTTTCTGAATGATTTCGGCGAGGGACTTGAGTTTGAACAAATTAGAAGAGACAACGAAGTGTCCATCATAAACTCCGGCGAGGTGTATATCTATGTATCAATTAGTCTATGTTCATCCCTAGATGCATTCATTTATATGTATTGCACTTATTAACGAATAATTTTTTCTTTTAGCCTTCTGGATCATCGAGCAAGTCTGTTAGATCAAAACGAGGCCCGACGCAACTGCTAAAGGGCGAGGGCAGGTTAGCCCTCACGGCATTCAAGGCTAATGGTGAACCAGAGCATCCCAAAGAGTTTTGCCGCAAATTTACAAGTCAAGCCGGAGTTCTTGTTAGGGACCATGTACCGATCAGCATTCAAGAGTGGCATAAGCCGAAGAACGCGGAGAGTGGCGCTAGTTATGTCAACGACACGATGAAAACTTTTCTTTGGGACACGCTACTGACAAACTTTTCAAGAGTGGCATAAGCCTGATTTGCTCCATGACTAACATGTGTTGTCTATTGTTTAGATTATTGTTTCCATTTGAACGATTCTACACTATGCGAGGAAGTCACTGCCTCGCATTGGGCCGGCCCACCCGGTGTCATCGATGCGAATTCTGGCACCGCGATATGTGAAGCGTCAAGTAGGAGTGCCCGGTTTAGCCCGACTGGGCTGTATACGTCACACAAAACCTATTCATATAAGACGCTTAAGGAATCAACGTGAGCTTCTTTTTTTTCTTTTAAATAAAGAAACTGCTTTCTTTCATAATGTAAAATATAGGTGCTTTCTTTCGTTTTAGCGACATGATTTTTTTTAGATGAACGCAAGTTTTCTTTTTCTTGAAGAAGGCCATATTGTAGAGTAGTCCATCTGTTCCATAATAAGTGTTGTAGACTTATCTATGCGCGTTTTAATGTGCCAAATCTAAACACATCTGCAATATTCATTATGAAACGGAGGTTGTATATCATATGCAGCTGTAGAACCATAAAGCCACGTTCTCATGAAACTGCAACCAAAAGGATCATACGACAGGGATATGCTCAGGGAGAATCTGTCAGCGGAATAGCAAGTCCGTGGCGCACCCACCGTGCACATGCCATCCATCCGTCGGGCCTCGACGATTTTGAGTCGAGGAACACTACCGAAACAGTTTTTTTTATGTAACCATATATTTCAATATACAATCGATTTACAGAGATTACACATATGGTCAGTTGCTAATGAACGGGCAAAATTATTTCGTTGCCAGGGAGTGGTTGGCTCACGCACGGGTCTGCTATTTATCTTACTTGCATGTACGCTATTCATCACAGTTGAGACAATGAAAACGACATGGCAATGAAACTTACCAGCGGTAAACTTTGCTTCGGAGATGGAGTAGATCCATCCGACACTTAGAGCAATTCCAATAGTATAGCCAACTGCTGGCTATAACAAGATACCATATCATTTGTAGTCATCTTATAACTAACATGTATAATAGTTGGCTACAAGAATGAAGTACTTTACTAACATATGGCCCACCTTTCACTCTCACAAAATGCCTAGGAGCACGTGCAAGAGCTGGCTATTGCATAGTAGCCCACCTCACTTCTCTCACCTCTTTTCTCTCCTCCAACTCATCTAAAATATATTATTTAATGTCTTATAGTCAGCTGACTGGACTCTATTGTACTTGCTCTTATGCCCAGTTAATGATTGGTACTGATGGTGTACAACCGGAAACAGTTCGTAGCTGGATCTAGCGGTGCCGAAGGCTCTAGCTAAACATGTACTACGTATGTACTGTGCACCTTCAGCTGCAACACTGTGGCTAGTTGGATGCAGCTCGAACGATGGCCGTGCAGTTTCAGCTGCAACATTCATGGGTGAGTTGCCGACAGTCGAACCAATCAGCCTGTCAATCTGGATCTTCGTCATACATGTTCAGATATATGATCTTCGTCATACATGTACAGATATACCGGGAAAGTCATGATCAAAGAGAGCTCAAGCATGGCAAGATCAATCCACCCATATTGGCACTAGGGCTATCTACGATCGAGGACCAAGCTTGCACGGTCAAGTGCCCAAGTAGAAACGGAAGCAGCTGGCTTCAGACGACCTGGTGTCTTGGTCCCTGAATTACTACTAGCAGAGTAGCAGAAAATCACTATGCAGTGCCACTGGTGCTTGAAAGATAGTATGCCCTAGTCCCTATCCCGTAGGACTGGTCGTCTAAATCATTGGCAAATTTGGGCCACTGTCCAGTTGTCCAAATAGTTAACAAAACGTGTATTTGGTCGATCGCCTTGTAACAGGGAATCATGATGTTTTTTCCTGGAAGAACCTCCTCTAACCTAGCCGCCGCCTCCTCCTCTCCCGCCCCCCTCCAGGGCGGCGGCGGAGGATCTACCCGCCCCGCTCCGAGCAGCCGCCCCCGGATCGCCGCACCTCAGCCGCCGCTGCTGCCGGCCTCGGCCCCGGCCCTGGCTTCGGCCCCGGCCACAGCCCCGGCCCCGGCTTCGGCCACGGCGGCGGTGGCGGCGCCCCTTTGGTCGAACGACGAGGGGGAGGAGAGGGTTTCCACGGTGGCGTTCCATGGGAGGTGATGAAGCGCCGGTGGAGGAAGCCGGGCGGCACGGCTACTTGGCCGGGGCCTGATGCTCTCCGTCGGTAGCCATGGATGATTCGATGGAGCGGTGGCGTCCTCCGCCCAGGTGACGGTTCAGCGTGGTACGCATGATCCGCGCCACCGTCTTCTTCCCTGCTGATCCGGCAGGAGGGACTGGCGGCGTGGGGGCTGCTGGTCTTGCTTTGTTTTTGGTGGCGGTCCTCGGGTTTCTCGCAAGCGAAGATGAAGATCTACCGGATGTCAGTTTGCTTTTATCCGTCGGAGAGATGAGTTCCGGAAAGCTCCGCTGGCGAATGGAACAGTGCATATTTTGCCTGCAGTTTGCTGGATCGGGTGGTATTTGGTCGCGCGCACCCATGTTTTTATTCCGATCATTTGGTTCCGGAGGGAGCGCCGCGAAGCTATATTCTGTGCTGACATCTGGTGACTTTTTGGTCCATGGTGAAGTCAGAAGAAGGAATATCATGAAGGCCGGATTGGTGGACTGACTAAAGGAGGTTCGAGTCAACGTGATGCTGAGGGATCTGCTTGGCGTTCCGGGCTTGCAGCAGTGGTATGCATGTGGGGGCGGCAGCACAGGGAAAGTTCGAAGTCTTACCTCTCAGGGTGAAAACCCAAGGTCTGGCCTTAACTGGTTGTGTCTGGCAATGTTCTTGTTGGAGGCATTGTTTTGAGAGTTGAGACTATCTTCAGGGAGAAATCCTAAGACCTTTGGTCGGGCGACGACGGCGCCGGTGCACTTGTTTCCTTCTTGGAGGCGTTGCTTTTGGAGAGTCCGTACTTCGGTGTTGTCACGGTGGTGGTTGTATTGCTGTTGCTAGGTCTAGAAGGCTGTAGCGGGACTTTTATTTCTTAGTTTTCTTTTCTCTTTTTTGGCTGTGTGCATCCGTACTGCCATTAGGGTGGAGCATTGTTGCAGAGGCTGGGTGTAATTGGTATCTTTTGATATTAATATATTCTTTTTATCGAAAAATGATGTTTTTTCCTTCGGTTTGTGTGAAGCAACATGTGTTGCACGAAACAGCAGACCAGCAATTCTCAGACCTCTTCGAGTCTGGAGGCGCCAAATACCATGTCATCATTCCACTATTCCAGTACGCATACATGAATGCACGCACAGTTTTTTGATTCAAGTCGCAATACGAAACAAGGAACATTGGTAAGAGAATTCTGCAAGACCGGAATACAGGATGTCATGAAAGGCTTGGCAAGCTGCCAAAGCATGATAGCAAACCGCACACCCACCAAAATAAACGCCGGCGGCCGAGGACACCCAATTATTTGTCCCCTTTGTCCCAGTTCATGAATCTGGCAATGTCGTAGGAGACCCTCTTCTTGAGTGTATCATTGCGCCATCTACAGATATGTTATCATGCGTAGATCGGCGCATGGACAGACAGAAAATGCGAAGGAGCGCTTTGACAAAAATAAAACATTTATGAAATCATTATATTTGTTTTCACCGTGGATAATTAAAAGGCACCAACTCTCATATTCACGCCCTGGTCTTTCAATTAGCTGCGTAGCAGCATAGTCTTGTCGGTGACCTGCTGATGCTCGAAAAGATAAGACTTCTCTTGCGAGACAAGATCACGGTTGAGCACTAGTAGGCTGCCAGTGTGCCACTAGAGTATGTCAACTCGTGTCCCCAATAGCTTCCCCGTGGCCCCCTCGTGTAGCTTCCTAGGACGGCGCCGGGGTGAACCCTAGTGCCGCCAGAGAAGCCCTATCCAAAGGAGTTTCTCGTTGCTGTTGCCGCCAGCCTAGTTCGCGGCGGCGGAACCCAGAGCCGAAGGAGCTGGGGTTGATAGTTGGTGCTATGCGAGTATCTCCCTTCGCGTGCAGGGGCAGGGGCAGGGGCAGAGCTCACTGGTCGAGGCGGTGGCACGAAACCCCTTCCTCAATGAGGCACAATCTATAGGGAGGTGGTGGCACTAGTGGAAAACAGGGCTTCCGTGGGAGCCTTTTGTCGCGGGCGCGCCTGCACCCGCGACAAATGGCCTGGCCACGTCGCCCCGAAACCATGTGGAGCGCGCGGAGGCTTTTGTCGCGGCCTTTTGTCGCGGGCCGTGTTACGACCCGCGACGAAAGTGGGTTAGGAGCGACGTGGCCACTACTTTTTGTCGCGGGTCGTAATACGGCCCGCGACAAAATGTCCCCCCCCCCCCCTATATATATAGAAG